>NC_084631.1:2546683-2579183 GCF_033978795.1 Nerophis ophidion | reverse complement strand
CGAGTTTGACCCGGCGGTAATGCTAAGCATGCGCTAATTATTTTGTGAAACAAGTTTGACCCGGCGAAAATTCTAGACATGCGCTAATAAAAATAATATTTTCGCGAAACGAGTTTGACCCGGCGGTAATGCTAAGCATGAGCTAATTATTTTGCGAAACAATTTTGACCCGGCGAAAATTCTAGACATGCGCTAATAAAAATAATATTTTGCGAAACGAGTTTGACCCGGCGAAGATTCTAGACATGCGCTGATAAAAATAATATTCTCGCGAAACGAGTTTGACCCGGCGGTAATGCTAAGCATGCGCTAATTATTTTCCCAAACAAGTTTGACCCGGCGAAAATTCTAGACATGCGCTAACAAAAATAATATTTTGCAAAACGAGTTTGATCCGGCAGTAATTCTAGGCAGGCACATCCTCTACACCCGGCGGCAATTCAAGAAAATACGGTAATTTTTTTTAAAGAAGGCCCCTGAAACCAACATTAGCATCTTGGCAAGTGTGAAGCAACAGAAGCCTCAACAGACCACGAGGGATCATTCACTCCAGTGGTCCCCAACCACCGGTACCAAGCCGTGGCCCGATAGGTACCGGGCCGCAGAAGAATTTTTAATTAAAAAAAAGAAAAAAAAAAAATATATATATATATATATATATATATATATATATATATATTTTTTTTTTTTTTTATTAAATCAACATAAAAAACACAATATACACTTACAAATAGTGCCCGGTACCGGGCCGTGGCCCGATAGGTACCGGGGCCGTAGAATAATTTTTAATAATAAAAAAAAAAAAAATATATATATATATATATATATATATATCTATATATATAGAGAGATATATACATATATATATATATATATATATATTTTTTTTTTTATTATTAAAAATATATATATATATATATATATATATTTTTTAAACCAACATAAAAAACACAATATACACTTACAAATAGTGTCCGGTACCGGGCCGCAGAATAATTTTTAAGAAAAATAAATAAATAAATAAAATATATATGTATATATATATATATATATATTTTTTTTTTAAACCAACATAAAAAACACAATATACACTTACAAATAGTGCACCAACCGCAAAAACTCCCTTTTTCATGACAAAAACGTCCCTTTTTCATGACAAATTATTAAGCGTTGACCGGACCGCGGATCCAAAAAAGTTGGGGACCACTGATTTAATCCACACTTGAATATTATTGTTGTCGGGTTAGCACCGGAGACTTCCCAGAGTGTGGTTCTGTGCAGATAACATTTTTCGGGGAGAAAACTACAGCACGAGGGTGGCGAGGTCGCGGGAGAAATGCTGAGGCCAGACGCTGGGAAAACAAACGAGGAAGGATATCAAAGGGGAAGAAACAACAGCATGAAACACGGGAAATCTGGCGACAACAACAACGAAAACCACCAATGAATGAAGAGTTAATACTCGGTGGGATGAATGTTACTTAGTGAGACGTCAAGTCAGAGAGAGAGAGAGAGAGAGAGAGAGGAGGGAAGAAAAAAGCTGGCACTATGATCACACAATGAATACAGAAGTTGTGTAATCAGTCGAGTTAGGAACACTAATGGGTCTTCAGGGGTATGACGGAGCAACTCAGGGAGCCAAAAGTATATAAATAAATAAAGGGAGTTAAAGCAGGAAAAGCAAAAGAACCTTACTTAAACACCAAATCTCACTCTATTAACTATGACTCTAATAGCGATGACACAATAAGAGCGCTGACTAATTCAAAGGTTGTTTCATAAATAATTGCTCGTCATTAACACGGATGATACGGATCATGTTTTTTTTTTTTTGTGTGTGTGTGTGTTTTGTTCTCTCAGCCTTTGCCCCGCTCTGAATGAAGGCTAATTACAAATACACAGCATACAGTCATTACACGCCACATCCTTGTTATCTATAATAAGTATACAACTATAATTGTTATACATTAAAGGTCTATTAGGCTTGACGAGGTAATGACTTGTGCAGAAGACCCAAGTAGGGCTCATCTTCCACGGCAACTTAAACAATATATTTTTTTTCTTTTTACAATATGTCAACAAGGTAACAATCACTAGTAGCATTTACTACGAACCCCGTTTCCATATGAGTTGGGAAATTGTGTTAGATGTAAATATAAACAGAATACAATGATTTGCAAATCCTTTTCAACCCATATTCAGTTGAATATGCTACAAAGACAACATATTTGATGTTCAAACTCATGCAAATAATAATGGACTTATAATTTCATGGCTGCAACATGTGCCAAAGTAGTTGGGAAAGGGCATGTTCACCACTGTGTTACATCACCTTTTCTTTTAACAACACTCAATAAACGTTTGGGAACTGAGGAAACTAATTGTTGAAGCTTTGAAAGTGGAATTCTTTTCCCCATTCTTGTTTTATGTAGAGCTTCAGTCGTTCAACAGTCCGGGGTCTCCGCTGTCGTATTTTACGCTTCATAATGCGCCACACATTTTCAATGGGAGACAGGTCTGGACTGCAGTTGGGCCAGAAAACTACCCGCATTCTTTTTTTTATGAAGCCACGCTGTTGTAACACATGCTGAATGTGGCTTGGCATTGTTTTGCTGAAATAAGCAGGGGCGTCCATGAAAAAGATGGCGCTTAGATGGCAGCATATGTTGTTCCAAAACCTGTATGTACCTTTCAGCATTAATTTTGCTTTCACCATTAAGGCACTAATGCACCCCATACCATCACAGATGCTGGCTTTTGAACTTTGCGTCGATAACAGTCTGGATGGTTCGCTTCCCCTTTGGTCCGGATGACACCATGTTGAATATTTCCGTAAACAATTTGAAATGTGGACTCGTCAGACCACAGAACACTTTTCCACTTTGCATCAGTCCATCTTAGATGATCTTGGGCCCAGAGAAGCCGGAGGCATTTCTGGATGTTGTTGATAAATAGCTTTCCCTTTGCTTAGTAGAGGTTTAACTTGCACTTACAGATGTAGCTACGAACTGTATTTAGTGACAGTAGTTTTCTGAAGTGTTCCTGAGCCCATGTGGTGATATCCTTTAGAGATTGATGTCGGTTTTTGATACAGTGCCGTCTGAGGGTTCGAAGGTCACAGTCATTCAATGTTGGTTTCCGGCCATGCTGCTTACATGGAGCGATTTTTCCAGATTCTCTGAACCTTTTGATGATATTATGGAGCGTAGATGTTGAAATCCCTAAATTTCTTGCAATGTCACTTTGAGAAAGGTTGTTCTTAAACTGTTTGACTATTTGCTCACACAGTTGTGGACAAAGGGGTGTACCTTGCCCCATCTTCTCTGGTGAAAGACTGAGCATTTTTTGGGAAGCTGTTTTTATACCCAATCATGGCACCCACCTGTTCCCAATTAGCCTGCACACCTGTGGGATGTTCCAAATAAGTGTTTGATGAGCATTCCTCAACTTTACTAGTATTTATTGCCACCTTTCCCAACTTCTTTGTCACGTGTTGCTGGCATCAAATTCTAAAGTTAATGATTATATGCCAAAAAAAATAGTTTATCAGTTTGAACATGAAATATGTTGTCTTTGTAGCATATTCAACTGAATATGGCTTGAAAAGGATTTGCAAATCATTGTATTCTGTTTATATTTACATCTAACACAATTTCCCAACTCATATGGAAACGGGGTTTGTATTTTAACCAGAATAATTCTGTAAGACTTTGGACTATGATGCGGCTTACTGCGAGGATTGTTTTTTTTGGAAAGCAAACGAACTGGACCGGACATGGCTTGAAGGTAAGTACATGGTTTTATTTTTAATTCAAAAGCAACAAACAAAAGGCGTTCAAAACTCAACGCAGGGAACAAAACTAACACTAGGGCAGAACTATGAACATGAAACAAAAACACTTACGGTGACTAGAACTATGGCATGGACAGAAAAAAAAAAGATATCCAACATGGGCAGAGCAAGAAATGAATATCCGTCAGTAGAGTAAAATCGCCAGGCCAACTACCTGGCAACTACGGGCTTAAATGGTTATGTCATGATTGACAATAGGTGCAGATTGCACAAAAACAGGAACTAATGGAGTCTTAAAAAAAACAGAACATAACTAAACAAAACATGACCACAGAACATTACTAATTCAAATGTTAACATCTCGCCAAAACGGAAAAAATACCTATAGAATAAGCCGTTTTAAAATGCAAATTTTACGCACTGCCTTCGTGTGCTTGTTAAACTACAGTAGTTTTATTAAATAACGTTGTAATCGTGTTCAGCATTCGTCTTGGAGTAGGACTTCTAACATGTTTCCTTCAGTAGCTTCTTCATATTTTCATAGATAAATGTCCGCCGTTTAGATGTTATTTAAGTGTTCTTGGTTGGAAACACAGTTATGCATATCTCTTGTTATTAGCTAATGGTAGCAAGTAAGACCGCATGTCTTACGGGGTTCCCTGTGACCAAGGCCTGTAAATCAAATCGTTAAAGAATAAAGAAAATTAAAGCATAACAATAAATTGTTATTGAAAATTAAAGCATAACAATAAATTGTTATTGAAAATCAAAGCATAACAATACATTGTTATGCTTTAATTTTCTTTATTCTTTAACGATTTGAGTTACAGGCCTTGGTCACAGGGAACCCCGTAAGACATGCGGTCTTACTTGCTACCATTAGCTAATAACAAGAGATATACATAACTGTGTTTCCAACCAAGAACACTTAAATAACATCTAAACGGCGGACATTTATCTATGAAAATATGGAGAAGCTACTGAAGGAAACATGTCAGACGTCCGTACTCCGAGACGAATGCTGAACACGATTACAACGTTATTTAATAAAACTACTGTAGTTTAACAAGCACACGAAGGCAGTGCGTAAAATTTGCATTTTAAAACGGCTCGCAACAAACGAATCGATTCTCGTCAGGCCTTTAAAAGAGCCTGTCAAAGGACCCAATCTGTTGGCGGACATTAAACTTATCCTTACATGCATCTTCTCCAATTTCTCCAAGCTAAAAGACAAAGTCTCACCAATGTGTCCTGGATCTTCATGAACACTTCCCTAGGGAGTTATCCAGAGGGGCATTCTGACCCCAGGATAGAGCTTGCCTGGACCATTATTTTGACTCGGGTGGCCAAATTTAGAGAAAAAAAAGTGTCTGGGGGCCGGGATATCTCATTTTTAGGAATACAAAACCTCACAATGCTAAAAGGACAGACCGCCTTGTAAAAACGGAATGACATTTTGTATTGTTTTACTGAAAGAGACACCCCGAATGTACAAGAAAATAAATAATGTGGGATTTACAATCTTAACTATGAACGATAAAACACTGAATATTGACAACATACGAACATCACACCCTCTCCATTGACATGTTTTACAATCTAGCGAAACGCGACAAAAATGCAACAAACAGCGAAATATGAACACCAAAAAAAATCCACCTACACTCTGATATATCTTATATATCACAAAGCTTTAAAACTTTTTTGTAAAAGTTGCATTTTAGGCTGTGTGGAAACGCTCCGCACCCGTACTGCTCGGTGCCTCGTCTGAGCCGCTGTGACTTACATTACTATAGTAACTAATTAGATTACCACAGTCACTAGTATATCACGCAAAAGTACAGATTCCGACCATTGAAATACTTTGTATAGTTCAAGACTTACGATCGTTAGAAAACATGACTGCATATCATATTGGCAGCAACAGTTTCCATCTTAAAGATCTAAAAAAATTATTCGGGAATGTCCGGTGGGCCAGATTGAAAATCTTAACGGGCCGCGTGCGACCCCCGGGCCTTATGTGCCGAGGTTTGTGATAGAGCCACCTCTTCAGACTCCTCTCAATGTGGAGGACTTTACTCCCTGTTCCTCATGAACGACAACTTGGACACCGCTCGTACTTGCAATCTTGCCCTTTCGGTCACAACCAAAATCTAATGATAATAAGTGAGGGTAGTGACAGAGATAGATATCTACATATATCCATATTTAAGAGTTATTTCTTTCTATAGTCATATTTGAAATAAGTGTTTTCCATTTGTAATATTTCAGTTTTTTAATCTCATGTCCATGGTACACTGCAAGTTAACCTTGGCTTTAGGAATGGGAGGAGAAGAGATACTCCTTTTCCTTATCCTGTCTCCAGCTGAGGAGAACAATAGACATGTGTATTCGTTCTGGAGGGTGGGGGCGAGGGACATATTGAAGAACATAGCGCTTCCGTAAAGTTTTCAGATCAACTAGGCGACGCGATTTGAATGTGTTCTTTTTAGGTTGGTCTCTCCAAAGCTTTGGAATAAATTGCAAAATACCTATTCTGTTCTGGGTGATCATTTAAACTCAGTTTATGTGTCATCAAAAGAACTTGGGATTGACCAGTAACTTAAATTCCCTTGGAGGAACATCTGGTTCGAACGCAAGAGTAGGAATGTATGTCTAGCGGTCAATTGACAGCTTTGCCTTACGGCTCATTACAGACTCTATATCTCACGGTCCATACGTCCCTCACTCGTGTACAAAATCCCAAGGTACTTGAACTCCTCTGCCTTGGCAAGGATCTCATCCCCGGCCCAGAAATGACACTGATTCTCTTCCCAGTTGCTTCAAACCGGGCCAGATAAAGCCAGGAGGACCACACAATCTGCAAAAAACAGGGATCCAATCCTGCAGCCACCAAAACTGATCTGCTCAATGCCTTGACTACAAATTATTTCGATAAAAGTTAGGAACAGAATCGGTGACAAATGGGCACCCGTGGCAAAGTAGAGCAGTGACGGAAAACGGGTCCGATTTATTGCCGGCAATGTGGACCAAGCTCTGAGCAGACCACTAACGTCTAATCTCTAGCATTACAGGTGGAGCACTACTTGGCCTCTAACAGCACTTATTAGAATCCATGACTGGTTCTTGCTTGGCAAATGTACCTCACTACATCTCACCGAGGACCAGAGCCAAGGATGCCTGCCGTTTATGTTTGTGAAGCCCTTTGAGGCATTTGTGACTAAGGTCTGTATAAATACACTTTGATTGACTGACTTCTCTTCAGTTCTTTTACGGTCATTTGCTGTGCAGTTTGTTTTCAGTTATCTTCCTAACTAACACACACATTTGTGAACCAACAAATCCCAATCTAAAACTTTAGCACAGACCGATGTCTTCACAATGCTGCAGTAACTCAACAAGTACCTTCTACCGGAAGTCTTTAAAGGGGAACATTATCACAATTTCAAAAGGGTTAAAAACAATAAAAATCAGTTCCCAGTGGCTTGTTGTATTTTTTTTCAAAATTTTACCGGTCCCGGTATATCCCTAAAAAAAAGCTTTAAAGTGCCTTTTTTCGCTCTCTCGAAGCCACTGTTCATTTTCCTGTGACGTCACACAGTGCTGCCAAAGTAAACAAACAATGGGAATACCACAGCAAGATATAGCGACATTAGCTCGGATTCAGACTCGGATTTCAGCGGCTTAAGCGATTCAACAGATTACGCATGTATTGAAACGGATGGTTGGAGTATGAAAGTATTGAAGAAGAAACTGAAGCTATTGAGTGAATAGCTATTGACGCTATTCATAGCCATAGCATGGCCGAATAGCTGCGTTATCATCGCCGGTAAAATGTGCGGACCAAACGATCAGGACTTTCGCATCTTGTGACACTGGAGCAACTTAAATCCGTCGATTGGTAAGTGTTTTTTTCGCATTAAATGTGGGTGGAAGGAAACGTAATATAGTTGCAAATGTACAGACATCGATTAGCTGGCAGTCATGCCGCGACCAAATATGTCTGATTAGCACATAAGTCAACAACGTCAACAAAACTCACCTTTGTGATTTTGTTGACTTAATGGTTGCAAATGCATCTGCAGGTTATCCATACATCTCTGTGCCACGTCTGTCTTAGCATCGCCGGTCAAATGTGAAGACACTCTGGTACATTCAATGAAGGATTTGTTGCCAGTGGTGCAACTTGAATCCCTCCCTGTTAGTGTTGTTACACCCTCCGACAACACACCGACGAGGCATGATGTCTCCAAGGTTCCAAAAAATAGTCGAAAAAACGGAAACTAACAGATCTGAAACCCGGTGTTTGTAATGTGTTGAAAATGAAAATGGTGGGTGTGTTACCTCGGCGACGTCACATTCTGACGTCATTGCTTCCAGCGCGATTAACAGAAAGGCGTTTAATTCGCCAAAATTCACCCATTTAGAGTTCGGAAATCGGTTAAAAAAAAAAAAAGGTCTTTTTTCTGCACCATCAAGGTATATATTGACGCTTACATAGGTCTGCTGATAATGTTCCCCTTTAAGTATTGATGTCTAGCTTTGCAATGAGGGTCTGAGTGTATAATTTATTTATTTTTTTGCTCTTCAAAGAGGACATTTAACATTCCTGCCCCAAATATTTCATATTTTCACGTTCTACAGTCTCTCACTAAAACAATACATCCCCTGAGACTGAGCGTCTCCGGACCAATGCTTTGCTCATAACCCCCCAGGACCTTTTGGGATCTGGCGACTTCAACATCAGCTAAAAAGTTAGCGTGTGTTTGTGTCAGCATTTTGCAGGTAACATTGCCCAAGGTGAGTGTGTGTGTGCGTGTGTGTGTGTGTGTGTGTGTGCGTGCGTGCGTGCGTGCGTGCGTGCGTGTGTGTGTGTGGATAATGGAAAAAAACGCCAGTTATCATTAAACTTTCAGATTATGAGCCTTTGAAAATTTAGTAAGAAATTAAAACGTGCACTTGGCGACTTCTTTGCAAAATAACCACCTTAGAAACCTGGTAAGGTGGGTTCAAACACACATACTGTAGGCCAGAGGTGTTAAAACTAAATTTCCCTAAGGGCCACATTGAGTTATGGATGCCTTCAGGGGGCCGTTCGTAACCCAAAATATTGAATAAGGATTCACAACATGATTTTGTTATACCATTACATATGCAGTTGTTTATCACTTTTACCATGAATTGATTAACAAGGACCCCGACTTAAGTTGAAAAAATTATTCAGGTGTTACCACGGTAAAGCTCGGTTGGTAGAGCGGTTGTGTCAGCAACTTGAGGGTTGCAGGTTCGATCCCCGCTTCCGCCATCTTAGTCACTGCCGTTGTGTCCTTGGGCAAGACACTTTACCCACCTGCTCCCAGTGCCACCCACACTGGTTTGAATGTAAAAATTTGATATTGGGTTTCACTATGTAAAGCGCTTTGAGTCACTACAGAAAAAGCGCTATATAAATATACTTCACTTCACTTCACCATTTAGTGGTCAATTGTACGGAATATGTACTGAACTGTGCAACCTAGTAATAAAAGTTTGAATCAATCAATCAATATTTTTTCCATCCATCCATTTTCTGCCGCTTATTCCCTTCAGGGTCGCTGGAGCCTATCTCAGCTACAATCGGGCGGAAGGCAGCGTACACCCTGGACAAGTCGCCCCTAATTTTTTTAACACATTTTACAAAAATTATATTTCAATTTTGCAGCTCAGTCGCCATGATTTTATCGTAAAATGTAGTGTTTTTTTTTACAGCCATATTACTGTAAATGGACAAACAGAACCATTGCTTTTTTTAACAGTAAAATTATGACCCGTACTGAGTTTTTTACTGTCAAATCTATTGTCATTTTTACAGTGTACAATTTGAAAAATAACTTGCTTTGAAATTATTAGTTAAACAGATACTTATTCTTATTTTGATTTTAAAAATTTTGAAATGTATGATCATATATATTTGTTGCATTCTTAGATAAAATTAAAAGCTGTGCAATCGCGTGCAATACATGCATTTTTTTCTGTCAAAATGAAAATAATGCATTAAAGAAGATTATATTTATATAGAGCTTTTTCCTCTAGTGCGTTGGATCTCAAATGGGGGTAAGCTCACCCCTGGGGGTACTTAAAGGTATGCCAAGGGGTACGTGAGGTTTTTAAAAAATATTCTAAAAATAGCAATAATTCAAAAATCCTTTATACATATAATTATTGAATAACACTTCAACAAAATATGAATGTAAGTTCATAATACAACAATGCAATATTCAGTGTTGACAGTTAAATTTTTTTGTGGACATGTTCCATAAATATTGATGTTAAAAATGTATTTTTTTGTGGAGAAATGTTTAAAAATCTCTATTACAATCCCCAAAGAGGGCACTTTAAGTTGATGATTACTTCTATGTGGAGAAATCTGCATTTATAATTGAAACAATTGTTTATTTTTCAACAATTTTTTAGTTAATTTTATATCTTTTTTTCCAAATAGTTCAAGAAAGACCACTACAAATGAGCGATATTTTGCACTGTTATACAATTTAATAAATCAGAAACTGATGACATAGTGCTGTATTTTACTTCTTTATCTCTGTTTTTCAACCAAAAATGCTGATTAGGGGGTATTTGAATTAAAAAAATGTTGACTGAAAAAAGGTTGAGAACCACTGCTCAACAACATCCAGAAACGCCGCTCAACAACATCCAGAAACGCCGCCGGCTTCTCTGGGCCCACGATCATCTAAGATGGACTGATGCAAAGTGGAAAAGTGTTCTGTGGTTTGACGAGTGAAGTGAAGTGAATTATATTTATATAGCGCTTTTTCTCTAGTGACTCAAACCAATTTTACATAATGAAACCCAATATCTAAGTTACATTTAAACCAGTGTGTGGGTGGCACTGGGAGCAGGTGGGTAAAGTGTCTTGCCCAAGGACACAACGGCAAGGGGGAATCGAACCTGGAACCCTCAAGTTGCTGGGCCACTCTACCAACCGAGCTAGGCCGACCCATTAAGTAAGAAAAGATAAGGTACTTTGACACATTATTTTAAGGCGTTCACAGGCCGCTTTAATTGAGGTGGCGGGTCAGATCTGGCCCCCGAGCTTTGAGTTTGACACCTGTAGGGCTTGGAAATATGGCGGAAAAATGGTGTGCTAGTAAAGGCTCTGTTCCTCAACCAATGCTTTGCCATCTAAAAGCCAAAATAACAGTGTTGGAAAGTGGAGCTCCATTGTGCAGACAATAGGGTTGTCAAAAGTATTGATACTTTGATGTGAAGTAGACCGACCACACAAAAACATATATCGCAACCTGCTGTTTTTCCAGTATCGTCAGTACTGAATAGCGTACAACACTTTTCCTTGTCGTGCTGTGTCGATTTTCGCTTTGCGTCATGCAAATAGTGGGTAGTCAAATCACAAAAGCATTCACGGAGAGAGTGGGAGCGTAGATCCGCCACCACAAGCACGGTGTGCATTACAATAGCGTGCAGAACATCTTCAGAAGCATGCAAGCTCAACTTCACCACTTCTATAAGAACGAAAAAAAACACAAATTGGAAACACTGTTTGGGAAACCCTTTGAAGACCACTGGTTTAATTTATTTTATGTCGGGCTCCTAACAAAGGCGGATGCTTTCCTTCCCTCTTTGTCTCCTCTTCTAGTTTAGTGTGTCGTAATACGTGCTCGTCCAGTATGTGCTTTGCTCAAGGTTTTTTTCTGGTCTCAAACTGAGCTCCCTCCCACCTCTGGACAAAGCGCAAAGGAAATCTGGTTGACATGTATGACTTAAGTGTTATTTATGACGATGACAATAAAGGAATTGATTGATTCCTCCCACATAGGAGCTTAGTTTTTGCTCCTCTTCCTCTTCCCCTTGTGTATACCTTTTTTCCCCCCTACCTTTTTATAGGGCGCCACTCTGTTCTGTCGTCTCTAAATAGGCACATACCGTATTTCCTTTAATTGCTGCCGGGGCGCTGATTAATTTAAAACCTCTTCTCACTCCGGCATTTACCAAAGGCATGCGGTAAATTTAGGCCTGCGCTTATAAATTTGAGTGTGATGTAAGGATACCATCATGAAAAGCACATTTAATAAAAAATACGTTATTATGGTCTTACCTTTACTTATAAATGAAGTCCATGCGCAGCTCCTTCTGATCAAAAGCATCGATAACTTGTTTATAGAAGTCTTCCTTATCTTTCTTCAGTTTTAAAAGTCTCTCTGTCTCGATGGAGATCTTCCTTTATTACCTTCTGCTTCCATTGAAAGTCCAGTTTAGAAAACTGTTTTATTTTAGATATGTAATCCTCCGTGTTAAAAGTGCAAGCGAGAGGAAAAAATAAACTCTTGCTGCTTGTTGTCACTTCTTCTGCAGCCGAGTAGTCGCAAGAAGGATCACTAGCGCCCTCTACCACCAGGAGGCAGGAGTCATTTAATGACTCATATTTGACACACACAGCTACGGTATATTAATAAAACATAGCTACTTACTGTTCTTTTTAGCATTTTCAATAGTTTGGACCTTAAATCCTACTGAATAGCTCTTAATGCGATTTCAAATGATTGAAATCAGCCTCCTCCATTTTGAAAATGATGACAGGTGAAGTGTCACTCGTGACGTGACGAGTTTGACCCAACGGAAATTCTAGGCATATGCTGATTATTTGGCTAAACGAGTTTGACCCGGCGGAAATTTTAGACATGCGCTAATAAAAATAATATTTTGCGAAACGAGTTCGACCCGGCGTTAATCCTGAGCCGGCGGTAATGCTAAGCAACCCTCAAGTTGCTGGCACGGCCGCTCTACCAACCGAGCTATACCGCCCCTTTACATAGTGAAACCCAATATCAAATTTTTACATTCAAATCAGTGTGGGTGGAACTGGGAGCAGGTGGGTAAAAAGTCTTGCCCAAGGACACAACGGCAGTGACTAGGACGGCGGAAGCGGGGATTGAACCTGCAACCCTCAAGTTGCTGGCACGGCCACTCTACCAACCGAGCTATACCGCCCCTTTACATAGTGAAACCCAATATCTAAGTTACATTTAAAGCAGTGTGGGTGGCACTGGGAGCAGGTGGGTAAAGTGTCTTGCCCAAGGACACAATGGCAGTGACTAGGATGGCTGAAGCGGGAATCGAACCTGCAACCCTCAAGTTGCTGGCACGGCCACTCTACCAACCGAGCTATACCGCCCCTTTACATAGTGAAACCCAATATCTAAGTTACATTTAAAGCAGTGTGGGTGGCACTGGGAGCAGGTGGGTAAAGTGTCTTGCCCAAGGACACAACAGCAGTGACTAGGATGGCGGAAGCGGGGATTGAACCTGCAACCCTCAAGTTGCTGGCCCAACCGAGCTATACCGCCCCGGTTGCCGACCCCTGGTCTAATATTATAATAAGAAAAACAAAAAAAAAAGGAAGGTTCAATGAACCATAAGATTGTTGATCGAGATAAAAACAATGCAATTTTTTCTTTTTTTGTGGTTCCCGTTATTTAAGAAAAAGTATCGAAAAGTACCGAAAATGATCGAAATTCATTTTAGTACCGGTGCCAAAATATTGGTATCGGGACAACACTAGTACATGTCTTTCAGTCCAAATGAGGGTTGTCTTTTTTTGCCAGCTAAAATAAAAAAGCCCACATTTTATTTAACAAGCTGCTGCAGATAACCAGAGGTGGGTAGAGTAGCCAGGAATTGTACTCAAGTAAGAGTACTGTTACTTTAGAGATTTATTACTCAAGTAAAAGTACGGAGTAGTCATCCAAATATTTACTTGAGTAAAAGTAAAAAGTATGTTGTGAAAAAACTACTCAAGTACTGAGTAACTGATGAGTAACCTGTTTGTTTAATGATGACGGCAACAAATAATGCACAAAAACATAAAAATAGCAATGAACAAAATCAGAGCCAGGAATATCTCTTAAGCAACTAAAACAATAATATATATTAAATAATAATACATTAAAATAAAAAAATTAAGGCACATTGAGCCACAATAACTTAACAGCACCATAGGCTCAGTAGGCATTTATTGATTTGATTGATTGATTAAAACTTGTATTAGTAGATTGCACAGTACAGTACATATTCTGTACAATTGACCACTAAATGGTAACACCCCAATAAGTTTTTCAACATTAATCAATTACTTAATAAATGACCAAGTCGAGGTGATCTACCTCACATATACATACACACATATCATATATATATATATATATATATATATATATATATATATATATATATATATATATATACACACAGTATATTATTTATAGTTATTTATTTTGCCGTTTTTGTTGAAATGTTAAGGTGTTTTATCTTTCCTGAAGACAAGAATATAAGTTGGTGTATTACCTGATTCTGATGACTTGCATTGATTGGAATCAGACAGTATAGTGCTGATAACGTCCACGTTTTCAAATGGAGGAGAAAAAAAGTTCCTCCTTCCTGTCTAATACCACATGAAAGTCGTTGGTTTTTGGCATCTTATTTGTCCAGCTTCCATATTCGTTTTTATACACTTTACAAGAAATACATTGGCGGCAAACTCCGTAGCTTGCTAGCTTGTTTGCGCTGGGTTTCGGAGACTCTAGTTTTGTTAGCGCAGGCGAGATGGAGCGGCGCTTTTATTGTGAAGACAGGAAGTGTGCGATCAGTCTTTAGGCTTTTGACGGGAAGTAAGGTTGAAATAAAAAGTGTCTTTTTTCCTTTACACTTTTGATTGATTGATTGAAACTTTTATTAGTAGATTGCACAGTACAGTACATATTCCGTACAATTGACCACTAAATGGTAACACCCCAATAAGTTTTTCAACTTGTTTAGGTCGGATTCGACGTGTGACGGTCATGTGACCGCCTGGTTTTGTTTGATTGGTCCAACGTCACCAGTGACTGCATTTGATTGGTGAAACGCAGGCATGTGTAGTTCCTACTTTGAATGCGTGTCTGACAAAATCAAAACGAACAAAACGTGCATTAACAGAGTGACAAAAAAAAAGTAGCGAGTAGCGAGCTGATTGTAGATAAATGGAGCGGAGTAAAAGTAGAGTTTCTTCTCTATAAATATACTCAAGTAAAAGTAAAAGTATGTTGCATAAAAACTACTCTTAGAAGTACAATGTATCCCAAAAGTTACTCAAGTAGATGTAACGGAGTAAATGTAGCGCGTTACTACCCACCTGTGCAGATAACTAAATCTCAACTGAAACCCAGCTCTCACAGAGACAATGAACGCCGACAAAGGCAGACGGCTTTAATCCCTTCCACTGAACGGGGGGCTCATATTCATAATTCGCCTCCATACTTTAGTTTGGTTGCGGGATTAACTCCCGCCGTTGGCTGTCCTCCCCGTGACCCACAGGCTACTTATCAGCCGGCACACACCCGAGCCAACTCCGGAGCTCAGAAAAAGCTGAGAAGAGAGCAGCGAGACCCGGATAAGCGAAGTGTCGACTATTGTCTGAGTGTTCTTCTTCTCATACAACTGGAGAGTGGGAGAGGGCTTGGGAACGTTGAAGAGGCTGAAAGTTATATTTAAGACATAAGGTTGAAGGAATACGACTTCTCAACAATGTTGGGACCTTCAGGACCTGACAACGGGTTGTTTGTAGTCTCTAATGATTTGCTTTAACAGTTTGATTCCATTCTTTTCGTTCTTTGTTCTTTGATGCGCCGGAAAGAGTGGTAGTATCTCCTTAGACTTACTTTGTTTTACAAACCCCGTTTCCATATGAGTTGGGAAATTGTGTTAGATGTAAATATAAACAGAATACAATGATTTGCAAATCCTTTTCAAGCCATATTCAGTTGAATATGCTACAAAGACAACATATTTCATGTTCAAACTCATAAACTTTATTTTTTTTGCAAATAAGTCCATAGTGGATCTAACATAATAGTGTGAGAGTCCAGTCCATAGTGGATCTAACATAATAGTGTGAGAGTCCAGTCCATAGTGGATCCAACATAATAGTGTGAGAGTCCAGTCCATATTGGATCTAACATAATAGTGTGAGAGTCCAGTCCATAGTGGATCTAACATAATAGTGTGAGAGTCCAGTCCATAGTGGATCTAGCAAAATAGTGTGAGAGTCCAGTCCATAGTGGATCTAACATAATAGTGTGAGAGTCCAGTCCATAGTGGATCTAACATAATAGTGTGAGAGTCCAGTCCATAGTGGATCTATCATAATAGTGTGAGAGTCCAGTCCATAGTGGATCTAACATAATAGTGTGAGAGTCCAGTCCATAGTGGATCTAACATAATAGTGTGAGAGTCCAGTCCATAGTGGATCTAGCAAAATAGTGTGAGAGTCCAGTCCATAGTGGATCTAACATAATAGTGTGAGAGTCCAGTCCATAGTGGATCTAACATAATAGTGTGAGAGTCCAGTCCATAGTGGATCTAACATAATACTGAGAGTCCAGTCCATAGTGGATCTAACATAATAGTGAGAGTCCAGTCCATAGTGGATCCAACATAATAGTGAGAGTCCAGTCCATAGTGGATCTAACATAATAGTGTGAGAGTCCAGTCCATAGTGGATCTAGCAAAATAGTGTGAGAGTCCAGTCCATAGTGGATCTAACATAATACTGTGAGAGTCCAGTCCATAGTGGATCTAACATAATAGTGAGAGTCCAGTCTATAGTGGATCTAGCAAAATAGTGTGAGAGTCCAGTCCATAGTGGATCTAACATAATAGTGTGAGAGTCCAGTCCATAGTGGATCTAACATAATAGTGTGAGAGTCCAGTCCATAGTGGATCTAACATAATAGTGAGAGTCCAGTCTATAGTGGATCTAGCAAAATAGTGTGAGAGTCCAGTCCATAGTGGATCTAACATAATAGTGTGAGAGTCCAGTCCACAGTGGATCTAACATAATAGTGTGAGAGTCCAGTCCATAGTGGATCTAGCAAAATAGTGTGAGAGTCCAGTCCATAGTGGATCTAACATAATACTGTGAGAGTCCAGTCCATAGTGGATCTAACATAATAGTGAGAGTCCAGTCTATAGTGGATCTAGCAAAATAGTGTGAGAGTCCAGTCCATAGTGGATCTAACATAATAGTGTGAGAGTCCAGTCCATAGTGGATCTAACATAATAGTGTGAGAGTCCAGTCCATAGTGGATCTAACATAATAGTGAGAGTCCAGTCTATAGTGGATCTAGCAAAATAGTGTGAGAGTCCAGTCCATAGTGGATCTAACATAATAGTGTGAGTCCAGTCCATAGTGGATCTAACATAATAGTGTGAGAGTCCAGTCCATAGTGGATCTAGCAAAATAGTGTGAGTCCAGTCCATAGTGGATCTAACATAATAGTGTGAGAGTCCAGTCCATAGTGGATCTAACATAATAGTGTGAGAGTCCAGTCCATAGTGGATCTAAATTAATAGTTTGAGAGTCCAGTCCATAGTGGATCTAACATAATAGTGTGAGAGTCCAGTCCATAGTGGATCTAACATAATAGTGAGAGTCCAGTCCATAATGGATCTAACATAATAGTGTGAGAGTCCAGTCCATAGTGGATATAAATTAATAGTTTGAGAGTCCAGTCCATAGTGGATCTAACATAATAGTGTGAGAGTCCAGTCCATAGTGGATCTAACATAATAGTGTGAGAGTCCAGTCCACAGTGGATCTACAAACCCCGTTTCCATATGAGTTGGGAAATTGTGTTAGATGTAAATATAAACAGAATACAATGATTTGCAAATCCTTTTCAAGCCATATTCAGTTGAATATGCTACAAAGACAAGATATTTGATGTTCAAACTCATAAACTTTTTTTTTTTTTTGCAAACAATAATTAACTTAGAATTTCATGGCTGCAAGACGTGCCAAAGTAGTTGGGAAAGGGCATGTTCACCACTGTGTTACATCACCTTTTCTTTTAACAAAGGTGGCGCATATTTGTAACAGTGTTAAAGTTGTTTATACGGCCACCCTCAGTGTGACCTGTATGGCTGTTGACCAAGTTTGCATAACATTAGCGTGTGTGTGTGTGTGTAAAAGCCACATATATCATGTGACTAGGCCGACACGCTGTTTCTACGTAGGAAAAGCGGACGTGACGAAAGGTTTTAGAGGACGCTTGAGGCAGTGTCTTTAAGGCACGCCCCCAGTATTGTTGTCCAGGTGGGAATCGGGAGAAATTTGGGAGAATGGTTGCCCCCTGGTGATTTTCGGGAGGGGCGCTGAAATTTGGGAGTCTCCTTGGAAAATCAAAAATGCGCTCTAGCGCCCCCTAGGAAAAAAATAACAGAATGCTTGTAACTTCCGTTAGAAAATGTCGTAGAGACATGAAACAAAAACCTCTATGTAGGTCTGACTTAGACCTACATTTCCCAATTTAAACTTCCATAGCAAAAATCAACAGGAAGTTGGCAAAAACCCCTTCAAAGCAAAATTTTCGCAAAAAATGCTATTTTTGCCTCTTTGAGCTGTAATTTGACCCCCTTAAAATGATTCAAAACTCAACAAACTTGGCGCACACATCAGGACAGGCAAAAATTGCGATATAATGAAAAAACCAAACCCCAAAACTCAAAATCGCGCTCTAGCGCAATTTTTGAATAAAACACAGAAAAAACTGCTCCTAGGAAGAAAACACAGACAAAACTGCTTGTAACTTCCGGTAGGAATGTCGGAGAGACCTGAAACAAAAACCTCTATGTAGGTCTCACTTAGACCTACATTTTAATGATCAACATCCTTCAGCAAAAATCAACAGGAAGTTAAAAATTACCCCTTCAAAATAAAAGTTTTGTAAACACCCGTCACCTTTTTCAAATGTTATCTCCTCTGAGCGTGTTTGTTGTTTCAGCTTCAAACTCGCACAGAAGAGAGTTTGAACCCTTCTAATTAAAAGTTATCGAAAGAGTTTTGATTACTGCTCCGGTTTAGATTTTACGCGCCATCAAAAAATCCTGCCCAAATTTTCCTAAAAAATGTAATTTTTGCCTCTTTGAGCTGTAATTTGACCCCCTTAAAATGCTTCAAGGTGCAAGTTAAAGCTCTACTATGCAAAGCGAAAGCCTTTTATTAACAACATCCAGAAAAAAACGATCTGTAATTTCACCCCCTTAACATGCTTCAAAACTCACCAAATTTTACACATACATTAGGACTGGCGAAAAATGCCATCTAATAAAAAACCAAACCCCAAAAATCAAAATTGCGCTCTAGCACCCCCTAAGAAAAAACACAGACAAAACTGCTTGTAACTTCTGTTAGGAATGTCGTAGAGACCTGAATAAAAAAACTTCTATGTAGGTCTGGCCAAGACCAGGGCTTGAGTCTCGGCGGCAGCGGTCAAAGGCGGACCCGACCAACGATGCTTGCAGCTTTAATGTTAATTTGATATTGCCTCAAGGGCCAAATGAAAATACACGGCGGGCCAAATTTGGCTCGCGGGCCAGAGTTTGACACCCATGTTCTACCTCTTGTGCGAAACACAAATGCATAAAATGACTTAATACATTAAAATGACTTGTAAAACATTTAAAAACACAACAAACAATTTCTAAAACATTAAAAACGACTCCAAAACACATAAATGACTCCGAAGAGATGCACAGTGACATCTAAAATGTAAATTACTCCTAAAACTCATAAAAAGACTCCTAAAACACATTAAGACTCCTAAATAAACTCAAACTCAACTCAACACGTTTTCCTGCTCTTCATGGATCCCTGAAGAGCAGGGAAACTGCAAAACAGGCTTGTAGGGATGAAATAAGCCTATTAATTTTTACTATTTTTCCATATTTTTTTTTTATTTTTTTTTTGCAAAAAAACAGGCCTTCGTTTGAGGACCAATGTTGTAAAATTTTTAATGCTGAAACTATTTGACAATTTGCATTAGGTCAGGGAAACACACAGAGGCTATCATCCCTACAAGCCTGTTTCACGTGGCTCTTTTCTTTTCAAACATACTGAAAAGAGAAACTGGAAGTTGTGATGTATCATGTTGTATGCGTGCATGTTCGAAATAAACTCAAACTCAACTCAACATGTTTCCCTGCTATTCAGTGAAACCTGAAAAACAGGCTTGTAGGGATGAACTAGCCTATTTTTATAAATATTTTTCATAACATTTTTTGTTTTTGTTTGTTTTGTTTTTTGCAAAAAACAGGCCATCGTTTGAGTACCACTGTTGTAAACTTTTTAATGCTGAAACTATTTGACCATGTGCATTAGGTCAGGGAAACACACACAGGCTATCATCCCTACAAGCCTGTTTCACATGGCTCTTTTCTTTTCGAACATATTGAAAAGAGAAACTGGAAGTTGTGATGTATCATGTTGTATGCTTGCATGTTCGAAATAAACTCAAACTCAACTCAACATGTTTCCCTGCTATTCAGTGAAACCTGAAAAACAGGCTTGTAGGGATGAACTAGCCTATTTTTATAAATATTTTTCATAAAATTTTTTGTTTTTGTTTGTTTTGTTTTTTGCAAAAAACAGGCCATCGTTTGAGGACCACTGTTGTAAACTTTTTAATGCTGAAACTATTTGACAATTTGCATTAGGTCAGGGAAACACACAGAGGCTATCATCCCTACAAGCCTGTTTCACATGGCTCTTTTCTTTTCAAACATACTGAAAAGAGAAACTGGAAGTTGTGATGTATCATGTTGTACGCGTGCATGTTCGAAATAAACTCAAACTCAACATGTTTCCCTGCTATTCAGTGAAACCTGAAAAACAGGCTTGTAGGGATGAACTAGCCTACTTTTTTTTTTTTGCAAAAAACGCCAGTTTGAAATTGTGATGTATGCATGTTTGAAATAAACTCAAACGCAACTCAACACGTTTTCCTGCTCTTAAGGGATTCCTGAAGAGCAGGGAAACTGCAAAACAGGCTTGTAGGGATGAAATAAGCCTATTAATTTTTACTATTTTTCCTTTTTTTTTTTTTTTTTTTTTTTTGCAAAAAAACAGGCCGTTGTCGTAATTGTAAACAGATTAATGCTGAAAATATGTGATTCATTAATAATAATCCTAACAGATTATCACATTGAGGGACGACCTTCCTAATAACCTGGCCCAAAATGGTATGTTTTTTGTTGTTTTTTTTCCCCAAAGCAGCACCTTCAATGTCAACACACAAGGAAGCCGGTGCAATATGTGATGGATAGCCATTTTCAAAACATGCATTGCACATGCAAAATGAATAATTGGGCCATTTTCAGCCTGGATGATGTTGATGCCCGAGGACGCTACTTACTCACTCGGCCACTAAATATTGAAGACAAATCAAGCCGTGAGCTGGCTGTGGATTTTACCTTACCGTGCTGGAGGACTACTCCGAGCACAGTAGGGAAGGCGGGACACTTCACGTGAGAAATGATCCCCCCCCCCCTGTTTACTACACCGCCCCTGCTGCTTAAAGACACGAGCGAAGGAGATAAGTCGTGCTTGAACAAAAGCAATACAGTAATACTGCCTTGGAACAGATAAAGGGATAAATGGACGAGGATATGAAGTGTCACATAAAAACACAAACAGGCACATAAAAGACAAATGCTGTGTATAAATGGACACAGGCACAAATCAAGAGCGGGTCCAGGCACTATCTTCTTAGATAAATGGTGACAGGAAAAGCCACTTTGTCACGTACACCCAGCAGGACTATAATAGCAGCTGGAACAGCAGAGCGCATTAAATTCAAAGCGGGTTCTCTCGTTAAAAGACTCATTAACCTTTCAACCTGCGTCATGTGACATACTGTAAAGCAGGGGTGTCCACACTTTTTCTGCAGGCGAGCTACTTTTCAATTGACCAACTCGAGGGGATCTACCTCATTTATATATATCATTTATATTTATTTATTTATGAAAGAGACATTTTTGTAAACAAGTTAAATGTGTTTAATGATAATACAAGCATGTGTAACACATATAGATGTCTTTCTTTCACAAAGACAAGAATATAAGTTGGTGTATTACCTGATTCTGATGACTTGCATTGATTGGAATCAGACAGTAATGATGATAACGCCCACATTTTCAAATGGAGGAGAAAAAAAGTTGTCCTTTCTGTACAATACCACATGAAAGTGGTTGCTTTTTGGCATCTAATTCATCCAGCTTCCATACACTTTACAAGAAAAACATTGGCGGCAAATTCCGTAGCTTGCTTGATTGACATTCACGGCACCCGAGGGTCTTGTGAGATGACGCTGGCTGCTGCCAGTTCATTATTATGAAAAAATGACAGAGAGGAAGGCGATAAACACTTTTTATTTCAACAGACTTTCGCGCCGTCCCTTCCGTCAAAACTCTAAAGGCCGACTGCACATTTCCTATCTTCACAATAAAAGCCCTGCTTCATGCTGCCTGCGCTAACAAAATAAGAGTCTCGGAAAGCTGGCGTGCACAAGTGATGTGCACGCCAGCTTTCTGAGGGATCGCTTGTGCACGCCAGTTTTCCGAGACTCTGTATTTAGTTAGCGCAGGCAGCATGAAGCAGGGCTTTTATTGTGAAGATAGGAAATGTGCAGTGGGCCTTTAGAGTTTTGACGGAAGGTACGGCGCGAGAGTCTGTTGAAATAAAAAGTGTTTCTCGCCTTCCTCTGGGTCATATTTTCATAATAATGATCTTGCAGCAGCCAGCGTCATCTCACAAGACCCTCTGGTACCGTGAATGTCATTTAAGTGACGTCTTGGTGAAGATTGATGATCACTCATTTTTAGGTCTCTTTTTTTTAAAAGCCTGGCTGGAGATCGACTGACACACCCCCCGCGGTCGACTGGTAGCTCGCGATCGACGTAATGGGCACCCCTGCTGTAAAGAGACCGGGGCCGTCCCGCTCGCTCAAGTCCACCATGCAGTTAAGGACTGGTAAGCAGTACAGTGCATATGTATCTTTAGGGTTTTCCCAAGGATGGCGGAAGCGGGGATCGAACCTGGAACCCTCAAGTTGCTGGCACGGCAGCTCTACCAACCGAGCTAAGCGCTATGTAAATATAATTCACTTCACATAGCTGCGGACCTAATATTTTCAAAAATACTGAGCTGAACTTAACTTCCAAAAGAGAAAAAAAACATCCACTTACATCCAAAGGCAATTTAGCCCCCAAATTAACCTAATTTTAGGGGTGTAACGGTACGTGTAACTCGTTCGGTTCGGAGGTGTACCGAACCGGTTTCCGCACGGACATATTAAGTAGAGTACCGCACGTTGTGTCAACAATGCACACCGAGGCACATCACACGGCATGCTAGCAGCCACCAGGCTAGGATAGACTGACCATACGTCCTCTTTTCACCGGATATGTCCTCCTTTGCGGGGCTGTCCGGGTGGAGTTTCTTAAATGATGCCACCAGGCTACGTCAGACTGACCATTCGTCCTCTTTTCAGCGGATATGTCCTCCTTTGCGGGGCTGTCCGGGTGGAGTTTCTTAAATGATGCCACCAGGCTACGTCAGACTGACCATACGTCCTCTTTTCAGCGGATATGTCCACCTTTGCGGGGCTGTCCAGGTGGAGTTTCTTAAATGATGCCACCAGACTACGTCAGACTGACCATACGTCCTCTTTTCACCGGATATGTCCTCCTTTGAGGGGCTGTCCGGGTGGAGTTTCTTTAATGATGCCACCAGGCTACGTCAGACTGACCATAGGTCCTCTTTTCACCGGATGTGACTCGTCAGACCCCAGAACACTTTTCCACTTTGCATCAGTCCATCTTAGATGATCTCGGGCCCAGAGAAGCCAGCAGCTTTTCTGGATGTTGTTGATAAATGGCTTTCGCTTTGCATAGTAGAGCTTCAACTTGCACTTAAGGATGTAGCGACCAACTGTATTTAGTGACAGTGGTTTTCTGAAGTGTTCCTGAGCCCATGTGGTGATATCCTTTAGAGATTGATGTCGGTTTTTGATACAGTGCCGTCTGAGGGATGGAAGGTCACGGTCATTCAATGTTGGTTTCCAGCCATGCCGCTTACGTGGAGTGATTTCTCCAGATTCTCTGAACCTTTTGATGATATTATGGAGCGTAGATGTTGAAATCCCTACATTTCTTGCAATTGCACTTTGAGAAAGGTTGTTCTTAAACTGTTTGACTATTTGCTCACACAGTTGTGGACAAAGGGGTGTACCTCGCCCCATCCTTTCTTGTGAAAGACTGAACATTTTTTGGGAAGCTGTTTTTATAGCCAATCATGGCACCCACCTGTTCCCAATTAGCCTGCACACCTGTGGGATGTTCCAAATAAGTGTTTGATGAGCATTCCTTCACTTTATCAGTATTTATTGCCACCTTTCCCAACTTCTTTGTCACGTGTTGCTGGCATCAAATTCTAAAGTTAATGATTATTTGAACATCAAATATGTTGTCTTTGTAGCATATTCAACTGAATATGGGTTGAAAAGGATTTGTAAATCATTGTATTCTGTTTATATTTACATCTAACACAATTTCCCAACTCATATGGAAACGGGGTTTGTGCAAAGGATGTATTTACTGTAGAAAAGACAAAGAAAGGAGTCATTGAGTGAGTCAGAAGGTTTAAAAGTGTTGGAGGAAAGAAAGCAGCAATGACGAGGACAGGTTGAGTCAGACATCTGAGGAGGAAGACGGTGACGTGTTTAATGTCAATTCCACAAAAAAAACACACTCGCGTGATACAATATGTTCATCCAGAATAATACATTCCAGTTTCCGGCGAAGGTTGCTGAAGGAAGAATAACATAATCCTCAAAGTAAAAGGACGAAGCGAGACTCGTGTTTGCAAAAAAGTATTTAGTCAGCCAGCGATTGTGCAAGTTCTCCCACTTCAAAGGATGACAGAGATCTGTCATTTTCATCATAGGTACACTTCAACTGTGAGGGACAGGATGTGAAATAAATCCAGGAATTTTAAAGAATTTATTTGTAAATGATGGTGGAAAATAAGTATTTGGTCAAGCATTCAAAGCTCTCACTGATGGAAGGAGGTTTTGGCTCCAAATCTCACGATACATGGCCCCATTCATTCTTTCCTTAACACGGATCAATCTATCGATATTAAATCAACATTGACATTCCTTTGTTTTTAAGTTATTCTAAAATTCTGACTAGTGACACGACAAATAGAAAGCAAAACCTGCGTGAAGTTGGCCCCCTTATGATTACGAATATTAAATAAACACTGGCGTTCCTTTGTCTTTGAGTTATTCTAAAATTCTGACGAGTGACATCATCCAGTCCCCCACAGTGCCAAACTCTCCCCAAACTAGTCCCAATCGTTTTTTGTATATTGATTTATTTTTTTTTTTTTATTAACATTTTACCCATCAAAACCAGCCCCTTTATTATAAAAACTGTATGACAAACCATTTTTAAGGCACAAACCTTTGGGACAAGTTAGGGGAATAGCAATTGTACTGCAATATTTTTGTTTTTTCTATCATAGTTTGTATATTATTAACATGTAACTACCATGTTATTATTTACAACCAGTCCCCACCCAACTTGTCAAATTCTCCCCAAACTTGCCCTATTTGTTTGTGCCGTAAGATGTTTTAAATTTTTTACTATTATAGTTTTTATAATATTAACATTTATTATTCACAGTGAGCCCTATAACTTTTGTTTTTTGTTCGTTTGTATTCTGTAATTGTACAATGTTTCGTACAATTCCACAGTTCTGTAGATCAGGGGTCGGGAACCTTTTTGGCCGAGAGAGCCATGAAAGCCAAATATTTTACGATGTATTTCTTTAGAGTCATATAACATTTTTCAACACTGAATACAACAAAATTCGTGCATTTTTAAGTAAGACCAACATTTTTAGAGTATAATAAGTCTCTTATTCTTTTTAACAACATTGTTATTATAAAAGTTAACCAATAATACATCTTACCATTAATGCGACAACTTGGACAGGTGCGGTAGAAAACGGATGGTTGGATTAAAATGCATGAGAATGTTTTATAATTTGAACGTTATTTTTGAAACCAGCGGAATTATTCATTACTTGTCGTGTTAAGCAATTTCAGCTAAGATTTATCTGCCAGTCATCCGGCTCTAGAGCCATAGGTTCCCTACCCCTGGTTTAAGCATTAGACACCTTTTTACCTGCACCCTGCCTCCCGCTGTTTCCCACATCTACAAAGCAATTAGCTACCGACGGCCACCTACTGATATGGAAGAGTATTACGCGGTTACTCGGCATAGCTCGGTTGGTAGAGTGGCCGTGCTAGCAACCTGAGGGTTGCTAGCACAACTTGAACTAGTGCGACAACTTGAACAGGTGCGGTAGAAAACGGATGGTTGGATTAAAATGCATGAGAATGTTTTATAATTTGAATGTTATTTTTGAAACCAGCGGAATTATTCATTACTTATCGTGTTAAGCAATTACAGCTAAGATTTATCTGAAGAGCCATATGCAGTCATCCGGCTCTAGAGCCATATGCAGTCATCTGGCTCTAGAGCCATAGGTTCCCTACCCCTGGTTTAAGTATTAGACACCTTTTTACCTGCACACTGCCTCCCGCTGTTTCCCACATCTACAAAGCAATTAGCTACCGACTGCCACCTACTGATATGGAAGAGTATTACACGGTTACTCGGCATAGCTCGGTTGGTAGAGTGGCCGTGCTAGCAACCTGAGGGTTCCGGGTTCGATTCCCGCTTCCGCCATCCTAGTCACTGCCATTGTGTCCTTGGGCAAGACACTTTACCCACCTGCCCCCAGTGCCACCCACACTGGTTTAAATGTAACTTAGATATTGGGTGTCACTTTGTAAAGCGCTTTGAGTCACTAGAGAAAAGCGCTATATAAATATAATTATCTGAGAGCCATATGTAGTCATCAAAAGAGCAACATCTGGCTCTAGAGCCATAGGTTCCCTACCCCTGCCTTAGCAGAAAAACAGCCCCAAAGCAAGATGTTTCCACTCCCATGCTTTGCAGTAGGTATGGTGTTCTTGGGATGCAACTCAGTATTCTTCTTCCTCCGAACACGACCAGTTGAGTTTATACCAAAAAGTTCTATTTTGGTTTCATCTGACCACATGACATTCTCCCAATCCTCTGCTGTATCATCCATGTATCCATTTTGGTATCAACTCAACTCCTCGTGTTTGGAGGAAGAAGAATTAATTTACAGTACAAATACACCTTTAGCCAAGTTATAAAGACATCTGATTCTGATCATTTACATGGGTGGCCAAATACTTTTGGTAATTTGGTGGGGGCGGCGTGGCGCGGTTGGGAGAGTGGTTCAATCCCCACCTTCTACCATCCTAGTCACGTTGTTGTGTCCTTGAGCAAGACACTTCACCCTTGCTCCTGATGGGTCCTGGTTAGCGCCTTGCATGGCAGCTCCCCCCATCAGTGTGTGAGTGTGTGTGTGAATGTGGAAATAGTGTCAAAGCGCTTTGAGTACAAGTATAACCCATTCACAATTCAACATGGTGTAAATGTCCATGCCTCCAATAAATATAGATCTTAGAGAATGTATGTAATGTAGGACCCATAAGAATTATCAACCAACCACGTAAGGAACAGTGCTAGAAATAAAGCCTTGAAACATTCCAAGGCAGATACTGTGCATACCGCGCCAATGATGTCAAATATAGACAAAGGCACATCATTATTCAGTGCACATGCCATTTTTTAAGCAAGGATTTCATAGACAAGCAAGCAACTATTGCAGCTAGAAAAAGTATTGAATCAGCAGAGTTGGATGACACTAAAAACTGTAAACATAGATATCACTTTCCTGAAGTTCAAACAACAAAACTTAACCAACGCTGCTTTCTTTAGATAGGGCGATTTGATCCACGATCTGTATTAGAAATTTACCTTTTTTTTTTTTTAATCGTAATTTTTAGTAGCCAAGAAGGCCCATACTCGATATGTGGAGACAATATTCATCTGCAGTAGAAGTTAGCTAAATATGACTTTTATACATCAATAAACTGCTAAACAAAGCTTTAGTTTTTTTTCCCCCCAAAAATATTTATTTTAGGAGACGGACCAGTAGTGACAATGTTTTATGTTGTACTTCATTCAGTACCAAACTACATCAAAGGATTCCACAAACACCTTCATCACCTGTTCAGTGTTAAGGAGTAAGAGGAGCATTCACGTTTGCATTTCAAAATATGGCAAATTTGTGAATATTGGTAAAAAAATAAAAATACATATGTGTTGGCCCTGCGATGAGGTGGCGACTTGTCCAGGGTGTACACTGCCTTCCGCCCGATTGTAGCTGAGATAGGCGCCAGCGCCCCCCGCGACTCCGAAAGGGAATAAGCGGTAGAAAATGGATGGAACATACATACATACATATATATACATATATATATATATATATATATTAGGGGTGTGGGAAAAAAATCGATTCGAATTTGAATCACGATTTTCACGTTGTGCGATTCAGAATGAATTTTAATTTAAAAAAAATCTGAATCGATTATCATTTTTTAAAAATTGATTTTTCTTTTGTTACTCATTTTTTATTATTTTTTTATCAATCCAACAAACCACCACACAGCAATACCATAACGATGCAATCCAATTCCAAAACGGAACCTGAGCCAGCAACACTCAGAACTGCAATAAACAGAGCAATTGAGAGGAGACACAAACACCACACAGAACAAACCAAAAGTAATGAAACAAAAATGAATATTATCAACAACAGTATCAATATTAGTTATAATTTCAGCATAGCAGTGATTAAAAATCCCTCATTGACATTATCATTAAACATTTATAAAAATAATCAAAAAGAACAATAGTGTCACAGTGGCTTACACTTGCATGGCATCTCATAAGCTGGACAACACACTGTGTCCAATGTTTTCACAAAGATAAAATAAGTCATATTTTTCGTTCGTTTGATAATTAAAACAAATGTACATTATTGCAATCAGTTGATAAAACATTGTCCTTTACAATTATAAAAGCTTTTTTTTTTTTTAAATCTACTACTCTGCTAGCATGTCAGCAGACTGGGGTAGATCCTGCTGAAATCTATGTATTGAATGAATACAGAATCCTTTTAAATTGGGAAAAAAATTGTTTTTGAATCGAGAATCGTGTTGAATTGAAAAAAAAAAAATCGATTTTGGGTTGAATTGTGACCCCAAGAATCGATATTGAATCGAATCGTGGGACACACAAAGATTCGCAGCCCTAATATATACATACATACATACATACATACATACATATAGGATATTTCAAACCATTACAGATACCCTTGTGTGGTGTTCAGGTCTGTGGGACCCGTTTTCATTTTTTATTAAAAGAAAAATGATACAATTAATTAATTTTTCAAACTCAGACTCACTGACTTTGGCTCATTTTCTGAGAATAACATATATCAGAATACATACACGCAGGTATCGAAATGAGATCAAAAATATAAAAATGTGGATCGATGCATCACTACTTAATATATTTGAAACATTTATGGAGAAGTTAAAAAACGGAGCAAGTAATAACCTTTTAACACAATCATTTGCAGAGCATCAGGGATTGTAATATGTCCAAGAATGTTCATTTGCTGATAAAAGCTGCGGTGCATACTATGCAATAAAACTCCAATGTCCTCATTAAACTGTATTAAGCAGTTAACAAATCTGAATAGGTTACACATTTCATTTTGACGGTGGTATAAAAGAGCAGTTGTGATTTATTTCCGACAACTTGGAAGATCGTTTCAATCAAAGCTATAATCACGGATTACACACTCGGTAATGTTGCAGGTAAATTCATTAGTGGAGGCCGAACATGCAAGCTGTGCTCGTCCAGGCGGATTTAAACAGGCTTGTGTAAGACGGAGTGTATATTTTATTCCGCAGCAAAAGTAATAAGTGGCTTCATAGACTTGTCCAGAGCTGAGCTGAGATGTAGGAACATGGATGAGTGGGGTTGCACAGCATGGGAAGTACACATGCATAATTGAACACTGTACTGTACTGTACTGTACTGTACTGTACTTGCCCAATGACATGCAGGATTTACTGGCTAAACCAGTCAAATTATTGTTACAATCTAGGGATGTATGGTATACCGGTACTAAAAAAAAATACCACGGTACTAATGAGTTAAAAAAGGTACTATCCATCCATCCAGCCATCTTCTTCCGCTTATCCGAGGTCGGGTCGTGGGGGTAGCAGCCTAAGCAGGGAAACCCAGACTTCCCTCTCTCCAGCCACTTCGTCTAGCTCTTCCCGGGGGATCCCGAGGCGTTCCCAGGCCAGCCGGGAGACATAGTCTTCCCAACGTGTCCTGGGTCTTCCTCGTGGCCTCCTACCGGTTGGACATGCCCTAAACACCTCCCTCGGGAGGTGTTCGGGTGGCATCCTGACCAGATGCCCGAGCCACTTCATCTGGCTCCTCTCCATGTGAAGGAGCAGCGGCTTTACTTTGAGTTCCTCCCGGATGGCAGAGCTTCTCACCCTATCTCTAAGGGAGAGACCTGGAAACTCATTTGGGCCGCTTGTACCCGTGATCTTATCCTTTCGGTCATGACCCAAAGCTCATGACCATAGGTGAGGATGGGAACGTAGATCGACCGGTAAATTGAGAGCTTTGCCTTCCGGCTCAGCTCCTTCTTCACCACAACGGATCGGTACAACGTCCGCATTACTGAAGACGCCGCACCGATCCGCCTGTCGATCTCACCATCCACTCTTCCCTCACTCGTGAACAAGACTCCTAGGTACTTGAACTCCTCCACTTGGGGCAGGGTCTCCTCCCCAACCCGGAGATGGCACTCCACCCTTTTCCGGGCGAGAACCATGGACTCGGACTTGGAGGTGCTGATTCACACTCGGCTGCAAACCGATCCAGTGAGAGCTGAAGATTCCGGTCAGATGAAGCCATCAGGACCACATCATCTGCAAAAAGCAGAGACCTAATCCTGCGGTCACCAAACCGGAACCCCTCAACGCCTTGACTGCGCCTAGAAATTCTGTCCATAAAAGTTATGAACAGAATGGGTGACAAAGGACAGCCTTGGCGGAGTCCAACCCTCACTGGAAACGTGTCCGACTTACTGCCAGCAATGCGGACCAAGCTCTGGCACTGATCATACAGGAAGTGGACCGCCACAATAAGACAGTCCGATACCCCATACTCTCTGAGCACTCCCCACAGGACTTCCCGAGGGACACGGTCCAATGCCTTCTCCATGTCCACAAAGCACATGTAGACTGGTTGGGCAAACTCCCATGCACCCTCAAGAACCCTGCCGAGAGTATAGAGCTGGTCCACAGTTCCACGACCAGGACGAAAACCACACTGTTCCACACTGTACTATAATGCCTTTAAAAACATACCTGTCACAAAGTGCAAACAAAGGGCGCGCACAGGGGGGAGAACAAACTTGGTTACCAAAACAAAAACTAGCACAAAGGCAGAACTATGAGCATAGAAACAAAAGACACTAACTGTGGCATTAACACAACCGTACTTGCGGTGACGTGAGCAGGGCAGCATGAACTATGACATGAAACAGGCATGAAACAGAGTGGTCATAAACAGGAGTGATAACGCCAGAACCACCAACTGAAAAACCAGGCTTAAATAATAATGACATGATTGAAACAGGTGCGTGAATCCAACACGTGAGACAGGTGAAACTAATGGGTCGCCATGGTGACAAAACAAGGCAGTGAAAAAACAAGAAGTAATGGAGGCTTGAAGTAACAGAACATAAGTAAATAAAACACGATCACAAGACAGGACATTTATACTTGCGAGTGTTGTTGACACAGCTTTGCATCAGTTGATATTCTAGTTTCAAGCATGTTTTACTCAATACAGGTCATAAAATCTCAGCTACAAGCTGTAATATCGTACTGAGATTATTCAGGACCAAAACCCTTAAAACAAGTAAAACACAAACATAAATCTGCTAAGTGAGAAGAATGATCTTATCAGACAGGAAGTAAGCAATTATCACCCTTTTTGACATATTTCATCTTACTTCGATTTCAGATTTTACAGTGCATGATCATTCCTTTTAAAGGGGAACATTATCACAATTTCAGAAGGGTTGAAACCAATAAAAATCAGTTCCCAGTGGTTTACTTTATTTTTCGAATTTTTTTTCAAAATTTTACCCATCATGGAATATCCTGAAAAAAGGCTTTAAAGTGCCTGATTTTCGCTATCGTCCATTTTCCTGTGACGTCATTTAGTGATGCCAACATGGCGGATAGCACAGCACGATATAGCGACATTAGCTCGGATTCAGACTCGGATTTCAGCGGCTTAAGCAATTCAACAGATTACGCATGTATCGAAACGGATGGTTGGATTATGGAGGCAGATAGCGAAAACGAAATTAAAGAAGAAACTGAAGCCATAGCTATTGCCGCTATTCGGCGATCGTCTTCGATTGACTGTCGCAGGATGTCCATACATCTCTGTGCCATGTCTGCCTTAGCATCGCCGGTAAAATGTGCAGACCAAACGATCGGGACTTTCGCATCTTGTGACACTGGAGTCACTTAAATCCGTCGATTGGAAAGTGTTTGTTTGGCATTAAATGTGGGTGGAGAGAAAGGTTGGATGCAAATCTAGCTACAAATGTACATACAGCTAGCCTCAATAGCATGTTAGCAACGATTAGCATGCCGTGCTAATCGAAGCAGACTCCACGTAAGTCAACTTGAATCCGTCCCCGATCGTGTTGTTACATCCTCCGACAACACACTGATGAGGCATGATGTCTCC
>NC_084631.1:2459183-2541683 GCF_033978795.1 Nerophis ophidion | reverse complement strand
TCCAGTAATCTATTAGCTTGTTGGAATAGTCAAGTAAACGGATAAAACTTCCAAATATCTCTTTCATGAATTAATAAATATAAATGATAAATATGAATGAGGTAGATCTCCTCGACTTGGTCAATTGAAAAGTAGCTCGCCTGCAGAAAAAGTGTGGGCACCCCTGGTGTAGAGGGTGATGTCGCCAGGCTGACTGCCTGGCAACTGCAGGCTTAAATAGTGCTGTGGTGATTAACAGGTGCATGAGTCCAAGTGAATCAGGTGCGTGACATGACAGGTGAAAACTAATTGTGACAAAAACAAACAAGAGTGCACAACGAGTCCGAAACCAAACAGAACGTGACAGACTTAATTCCAAGTTTCAAACTTCCAAACGTCTCTTTCAAAAATTAATAAACATAAATGATAAATATGAATGAGGTAAATCTCCTCGACTTGGTCAATTGAAAAGTAGCTCGCCTGCAGAAAAAAGTGTGGGCACCCCTGGTGTAGAGGGTGATGTCGCCAGGCTGACTGCCTGGCAACTGCAGGCTTAAATGGTGCTGTGGTGATTAACAGGTGCATGAGTCCAAGTGAGTCAGGTGCGTGACATGACAGGTGAAAACTAACGAGTTGTCATGGTGACAAAAACAAACAAGAGTGCACAATGAGTCCGAAACCAAACAGAACGTGACAGACTTAATTCCAAGTCTCAAACTTCCAAATGTCTCTTTCATAAATCAATAAATATAAATGATAAATATGAATGAGGTAGATCTCCTTGACTTGGTCAATTGAAAAGTAGCTCGCCTGCAGAAAAAGTGTGGACACCCCTGGTGTAGAGGGTGATGTCGCCAGGCTGACTGCCTGGCAACTGCAGGCTTAAATAGTGCTGTGGTGATTAACAGATGCATGAGTCCAAGTGAATCAGGTGCGTGACATGACAGGTGAAAACTAATGGTGAAAAAAACAAACAAGAGTGCACAATGAATCCAAAACCAAACAGAACGTGACAGACTTAATTCCAAGTCTCAAACTTCCAAATGTCTCTTTCATAAATTAATAAATATAAATGATAAATATGAATGAGGTAAATCTCCTCGACTTGGTCAATTGAAAAGTAGCTCGCCTGCAGAAAAAGTGTGGGCACCCCTGGTGTAGAGGGTGATGTTTCCAGGCTGACTGCCTGGCAACTGCAGGCTTAAATAGTGCTGTGGTGGTTAACAGGTGCATGAGTCCAAGCGAATCAGATGTGTGACATGACAGGTGAAAACTAATGAGATGTCATGGTGACAAAAACAAACAAGAGTGCACAACGAGTCCGAAACCAAACAGAACGTGACAGACTTCATTCCAAGTCTCAAACTTCCAAATGTCTCTTTCATAAATTAATAAATATAAATGATAAATATGAATGAGGTAAATCTCCTCGACTTGGTCAATTGAAAAATAGCTCGCCTGCAGAAAAAGTGTGGGCACCCCTGGTGTAGAGGGTGATGTCGCCAGGCTGACTGCCTGGCAACTGCAGGCTTAAATAGTGCTGTGGTGATTAACAGGTGCATGAGTCCAAGCGAATCAGGTGTGTGACATGACAGGTGAAAACTAATGGTGACAAAAACAAACAAGAGTGCACAATGAGTCCGAAACCAAACAGAACGTGACAGACATAATTCCAAGTCTCAAGCTTCCTATGACTTTCTCTCTCCTCCGCTTCCCGTCTGCCTTGAGTGATCCAATGACTTTCTCTCTCCTCTACTTCCCGTCTGCCTTGAGTGACACCGCCTCTTCACCTATCTGCCATCAACTCATCTTCACTCATTCCTCTTATCATCCGAGTCGTGTCGGCGCTATGTCGGGAGACGCCAGAGCTGGTTCTCCGCGGTCCCAGCCTCTATCATCCTCCGCTTCGATCCATGCTGCATCAATAAAGAGTCGAGGGGAAGAAGTCCAGACACGAGAATGAGACCGTGAAAAGGACGGGACTGAGGATGAAATTAGTGATTAGAAGGCTGGGTTAGGGTATAAGGGAGGAGAAGTCAGGTAAAAAAAAAAAAAAGGGCTTTGCTGAGGCATTTGTCAGCAGCCAGCAGTGTGACCTTGGAGATCGATGGAACTGTCAGCCAATCAGTCAATAGTCTCTAGAACTAGCTGTGCTCCTCCAGACAGGAAGAGGCAGAAGAAAAGATGGCTGGGTCCCAGCAGTCAATAAGACACACAACCAGAAATTCACGATGACACCCGAATGCATCAACATGCCGGAAAGAATGCAAAACAGATACCATTTCTGATATTTGACATTTTCCCACCAACAAATGAGGATTCAGTCTGAAGGCACTGAGATTGTGCAAAACGTGTCCCGTCAAGACCCAAACAAACACGTTTTTGGGCGACCAAGGCAGAGAAAACGAAGCTTAATCGCAGTGAAAAGTTGATACTGAGCATGATGCATCTTAACACACAACGAGTAAAGAACTAATCCTCGAGAAAAATGGAATTCACAAACCCCGTTTCCATACGAGTTGGGAAATTGTGTTAGATGTAAGTATCAACGGAATACAATGATTTGCAAATCATCCATCCATCCATCCATCATCTTCCGCTTATCCGAGGTCGGGTCGCGGGGGCAACAGCCTAAGCAGGGAAGCCCAGACTTCAGTCTCCCCAGCCACTTCGTCTAGCTCTTCCCGGGGGATCCCGAGGCGTTCCCAGGCCAGCCGGGAGACATAGTCTTCTCAACGTGTCCTGGGTCTTCCCCGTGGCCTCCTACCGGTTGGACGTGCCCTAAACACCTCCCTAGGGAGGCGTTCGGGTGGCATCCTGACCAGATGCCCGAACCACCTCATCTGGCTCCTCTCCATGTGGAGGAGCAGCGGCTTTACTTGCAAATCAACAGCTTCCAAAAAAATGCTCAGTCTTTCACAAGAAAGGATGGGGTGAGGTACGCCCCTTTGTCCACAACTGCGTTTAAGAACGTTTCTCAAAGTGTATTTGCAAGAAATTTAGGAATTTCAACATCTACGCTCCATGATATCATCAAAAGGTTCAGAGAATCTGGAGAAATCACTACACGGAAACAAACAATAAATGACCGTGACTTTCGATCTCTCAGACAGCACTGTATCAAAAACCGACATCAATCTCTAAAGGATATCACCACATGGGCTCATGAACACTTCAGAAAACCTCTGTCACTAAATAAAGTTTGTCGCTACATCTGTAAGTGCAAGTTAAAGCTCTACTATGCAAAGCGAAAGCCATTTATCAACAACATCCAGAAACAATACCGGCTTCTCTGGGCCAAAAATCATCTAAGATGAACTGATGCAAAAGGGAAAAGTCTTCTGTGGTCTGACAAGTCCACATTTCAAATTGTTTTCGGAAATATTCGACATTGTGTCATCCGGATCAAAGGGGAAGGGAACTATCCAGACTGTTATCGACGCAAAGTTCAAAAGCCAGCATGTGTGAAGGCACCATTAATGCTGAAAGGTACATACAGGTTTTGGAACAACATAAGCGCCGTCTTGTTCATGGACGCCCCTGCTTATTTCAGCAAGACAATGCCAAACCACATTCAGTGTTACAACAGCGTGGCTTCGTAAAAAAAGAGTGCGGGTACTTTCCTGGCCCGCCTGCAGTCCAGACCTGTCTCCCATGGAAAATGTGTGGCGCATTATGAAGCGTAAAATACGACAGCGGAGACCCTGGACTGTTGAAGGACTGAAGCTCTACATAAAACAAGAATGGGAAAGAATTCCACTTTCAAAGCTTCAACAATTAGTTTCCTCAGTTCCCAAACGTTTATTGAGTGTTGTTAAAAGAAAAGGTGATGTAACACAGTGGTGAACATGCCCTTTCCCAACTACTTTGGCACGTGTTGCAGCCATGAAATTCTAAGTTGATTATTATTTGCAAAAAAAAATAAAGTTTATGAGTTTGAACATCAAATATGTTGTCTTTGTAGCATATTCAACTGAATATGGCTTGAAAAGGATTTGCAAATCATTGTATTCTGTTTATATTTACATCTAACACAATTTCCCAACTCATATGGAAAGCGGGTTTGTAGAACATGTTATACGTTTACCAAACAATCTGTCATAAATCTTACAAGCCTAGTTTCTTACATGAATGAGATAAATAATATTATTTGATATTTTACAGTAATGAGTTAATAATTTCACACATAAGTCGCACCCTCGGCCAAACTATGAAAAAAACTGTGACTTGTAGTCCGAAAAATACGGTACATTTCTGGTACAGGTACCAAATTATTGGTATCAGGACAACCCTACCATCAGAACTCACTTAAAGGCCTACTGAAATTACATTTTCTTATTTAAACGGGGATAGCAGGTCCATTCTATGTGTCATACTTCATCATTTTGCGATATTGCCGTATTTTTGCTGAAAGGATTTAGTAGAGAACATCCACGATAAAGTTCGCAACTTTTGGTCGCTAATAAAAAAGCCTTGCCTGTACCGGAAGTAGCAGACGATGTGCGCGTGACGTCACGGGTTGTGGAGCTCCTCACATCTGAACATTGTTTACAATCATGGCCACCAGCAGCGAGAGCGATTCGGACCGAGAAAGCGACGATTTCCCCATTAATTTGAGCACGGATGAAAGATTCGTGGATGAGGAAAGTGACAGTGAAGGACTAGAGAAAAAAAAAGAATACAGTGGTAGCAATTCAGATGTTATTAGACACATTTACCAGGATAATTCTGGAAAATCCCTTATCTGCTTATTGTGTTGCTAGTGTTTTAGTGAGATTATATGGTCGTAGCTGTATAACCTGAAGGTCGGCCTTCACCTTTCTTCAGCACCAATCGACGGGTGGTGGCGATGCCCATCTCTGCCCTTCGCAAGGGACCATCTTCGAAACACGATCTTTCAAAATGATCGCTGCATATTATACTGTACTTTGTGTGTGTGGTCCAAGCCAACCGTGTTCGCTTGACACCTACGTTCCATAGTAAAGCTTCACCGTCTTTCGGGAATGTAAACAATGAAACACCGGCTGTGTTTGTGTTGCTAAAAGTTGGCCGCAATAAACCGCTTCCCACTTACAGCTTTCTTCTTTGACGTCTCCATTATTAATTGAACACATTGCAAAAGATTCAGCAACACAGATGTCCAAAATACTGTGGAATTATGCGATGAAAACAGATTTATAGCTGGGAACGGCGCTGGAACAAAATGTCCTCTACAATGCTACGTTCCAGCAGGATACTTTGGTGGGAAATTTAAAATTGTAATTTAGTAAACTAAAGCGGCCGTGTTGCAATGTTAATATTTCATCATTGATATATAAACTATCAGACTGCGTGGTCGCTAGTAGTGGCTTTCAGTCGGCCTTTAAGAAACAAGCAATGCTTCAAACTCAATGGTTGGCTTGGTTTTAATATTTTGAGTGACAGTCAAGTTTTTGATGTAAAAGTTGCTTATCTGTATTGTTTGGCAACACAGCTGGTGATTTCACACTCAGATCGCAATCGCAGTGTCTCCTCCTCAGGAGACCTCCTTGCACTCCCACCACTGATACTCCGCCATACAAAAACACAATTAAATAGAAACAAGAACATTTTTTATTTTTTTTTCCCCCAGCAAGTAATCCTATTCTTAATCAACAGAAAACTGCACGCGCCCACACTTCCGCACACCGAAGACTCCTCGGGTAATCACGGTTATTAATTATCAAGCCCAAATAAATAATGCAGAGTTGAACAGCGGCAGTAAAGTGTGAGTGCTTGGAAAGTCAGATTGTGCCAAAGCACAGCAGTGGCAGCGCTGGGTCAGTAATTCATGGAATCAAAGAGGCGCTCTAACGAGAGACAGAAAACACTTCCGGAACTGATGATCTCCTCAAGTAAACAACAACCTGGTGGGATGGAGTAACAAAAACCAGGTAAGTACTCGCACAAATCCTCACAAGGTTTAACTCCAACGTCCGCGCAAATAAAGACAAACAAACATGGTTTTAGTCAGAAACACACAAACAATTCAACTTGAGCTGAAACTATTCCTGGAGTATTTTTTATACAAAATAGAAAGGACAAAAACAACGATACATAAGATCCTTTCTTCCCTCAGATGTTGTTTTTAATAAATGAGCTCCTTAAACAAGCTTAGCTGCTATGTAGTCACTTAAGTGGGATTAGTTTTTATTCTATTACAAATGTTTTTAGTTTTCATCTTTATGATGGTTTGTATGTTGTATGGATGTTATGTATTTGTACCTCGTTTTTACTGTTGTACCTCGTTTTACTGTTGTTTTTACTGTTGTACCTCATTTTTACTGTTGTTTTTACTGTGGTACCTCATTTTTACTTTTGTACCTCTTTTTTACTGTTGTACCTCGTTTTTACTGTTGTACCTCGTTTTTACTGTTGTACCTTGTTTTTACCGTTGTACCTCGTTTTTACCGTTGTACCTCGTTTTTACTGTTGAACCTCGTTTTTACTGTTGTTTTAACTGTTGTAACTCATTTTTACTGTTGCACCTCGTTTTTACTGTTGCACCTCGTTTTTACCGTTGAACCTTGTTTTTACTGTTGTACCACAAATGTACTGTTGTTTTTACTGCTGTACCTCGTTTTTACTGTTGAACCTCGTTTTTACTGTTGTAACTCATTTTTACTGTTGTACCTCGTTTTTACTGTTGCACCTCGTTTTTACGGTTTTACCTCGTTTTTACGGTTTTACCTCGTTTTTACTGTTGTACCTCGTTTTTACTGTTGTAACTCGTTTTTACTGTTGTACCTCGTTTTTACTGTTGTGCCACAATTTTACTGTTGTTTTTACTGTTGTACCTTGTTTTTACGGTTTTCCCTCGTTTTTACGGTTTTCCCTCGTTTTACGGTTTTACCTCGTTTTTACTGTTGTACCTCATTTTTACTGTTGTACCTCGTTTTTACTGTTGTACCTCGTTTTTACTGTTGTGCCACAATTTTACTGTTGTTTTTACTGTTGTACCTTGTTTTTACTGTTGCACCTCGTGTTTACTGTTGTACCTAATTTTTACTGCTGTACCTCGTTTTTACTGTTGAACCTCGTTTTTACTGTTGTTTTTACTGTTGTACCTCGTTTTTACTGTCCTCGTTTTTACTGTTGCACCTTGATTTTACGGTTTTACCTCGTTTTTACTGTTGTAACTCGTTTTTACTGTTGTTTTTACTGTTGTAACTCAGTTTTACTGTTGTACCTCGTTTTTACTGTTGCACCTCGTTTTTACGGTTTTACCTCGTTTTTACTGTTGTACCTCGTTTTTACTGTTGTAACTCGTTTTTACTGTTGTACCTCGTTTTTACTGTTGTGCCACAATTTTACTGTTGTTTTTACTGTTGTACCTTGTTTTTACGGTTTTCCCTCGTTTTTACGGTTTTCCCTCGTTTTTACGGTTTTCCCTCGTTTTACGGTTTTACCTCGTTTTTACTGTTGTACCTCATTTTTACTGTTGTACCTCGTTTTTACTGTTGTACCTCGTTTTTACTGTTGTGCCACAATTTTACTGTTGTTTTTACTGTTGTACCTTGTTTTTACTGTTGCACCTCGTGTTTACTGTTGTACCTAATTTTTACTGCTGTACCTCGTTTTTACTGTTGAACCTCGTTTTTACTGTTGTTTTTACTGTTGTACCTCGTTTTTACTGTCCTCGTTTTTACTGTTGCACCTTGATTTTACGGTTTTACCTCGTTTTTACTGTTGTAACTCGTTTTTACTGTTGTTTTTACTGTTGTAACTCAGTTTTACTGTTGTACCTCGTTTTTACTGTTGTACCACAATTTTACTGTTGTTTTTACTGTTGCACCTCGTTTTTACTGTTGTACCTCATTTTTACTGATGTTTTTAGTGTTGCAACTCATTTTTACTGTTGTACCTCTTTTTTACTGCTGTACTTCGTTTTTTTACTGTTGTACCTCGTTTTTACTGTTGAACCTTGTTTTTAATGACTACTGCTGCATATTTTCTAAGTGTAAGTGTTGGTTACCCTTTTACCTGCACACTGCCTCCCACATATTGTGATCACGACGAACCATGTTCCCAACATCTACAAAGCAATTAGCTTCATGCTGCCACCTACTGGTATGGAAGAGTATTACAGGGTTACTCTGCCTAGCTCTAGAAAGCACAGACACTCAATAACAGCACATTTTTGAATTATTGTTACAGGTTTGCAAATAATATTTTTAACCCAATTAGGTGAAACTACATAATCTCCCACGGCACTCTAGTGGGCCACGGCACAGTGGTTGAAAAATTGCGATAGGTAATGAATAATTCCGCTGTTAAAAATAACGTTCATAATATAAAAAATTCCCATGCATTTTAATACTTCCATCCGTTGTCTACCGCACCTGTTCAAGAAGTCGCATTAAAAGTAAGAACTATTGTATTTATTCTTGGTTAGCTTCTGAATAAGAATGTTATTAAAAAGAAGAAGATACTTATAATACTCTTAAAATGTTGGTTTTCCTTAAAAGTGCACGCATTTAGTTGTATTTTGTGTTAAAAAATATTATATGGCTCTCACAGAAATACATTTTGAAATATTTGGCTTTCATGGCTCTCGCCAAAAGTTGTTAAACTAACAAGGCTATCCCAGCTGTCGTGTTCAATTAGCCCTCGATTAGTAAACGCGCGAAAAGTAGTCGTGCAACTTTATTTGGGTTATTCACCTCATGCAACCACATGCTACTTGGATAGCTTGCACTTTCACCCTCTATAGTCTCTATATGCACAATCAACCATGGACGCATTTCAGCTGTGCATGTCAGTCTTCAAAAATGACAACAGGCGTTTAGGAAATAAACAATTTGGCCAAACACAATAATTGAGGGCACATCTTAACATGTATAATTAAACCATAATCAAACAAAATTATGATTTATTCAATTACTGGATCGGGATATTCAATAGAATACTCGATTACTAAAATATTGGATAGCTGCAGCTCTAAATTGAACAGAGCATTTCCGTCCCTGTGGGAGAACGCAGCCGGCTTATGCACCCTCATGCTCATGCTGCTTGTTCAGCGCAAAATCTTCTGTTCTTTATCACCACCAGCTATTATTCCTCTTAATTTTCTCATCTAAAATCGAAAGAAAGCTCGCATACCACAATAGCACAAGTTCCATGCTGTAGTACCTGTCGAGAAAGCATCCGATTGAGGGACGTCCAATAAGGTGAGTCATCTATTATCAAACATAAACGCAAAAGATGCTAGTAAAATAAATGTTATTCATTATAACCAGGATGTGTTCTCTCACTTCTGCGGAGTCGTCAAATGACGCAAACAGGTGTTGAAAACTAACAAAGCTATCTGAGCTGTCGTGTTCAATTAGCCTTTGATTAGTCAACGCGCGAAAGTAGTCGTGCAACGTTATTTGGGTTATTCACCTCATGCAACCACATGCTACTTGGATAGCTTGCACTTTCACCCTCTATAGTCTCTATAAGCACAATCAACATTTCAGCTGTGCATGTCAGCCTTCAAAAATGACAACAGGCGTTCAGGAAATAAACAATTTGGCCAAACACAATAATTGAGGGCACATCTTAACATATATATTTAAATTATGATTTATTCAATTACTGGATCGGGATATTTGATCAAATACTTGATTACTAAAATATTGGATAGCTGCAGCTCTAAATTGAACAAAGCATTTCCGTCCCTGTGGGAGCATGCAGCAGGCTTATGCACCCTCATGCTCACGCTGCTTGTTCAGCGCCAAATCTTCTCTTCTTTATCACCACCAGCTATTATTCCTCTTAATTTTCTCATCTAAAATCGAAAGAAAGCTCGCATACCACAATAGCACAAGTTCAATACTCGTAGCAGCTGTCGAGAAAGCATCCGATTGAGGGACGTCCAGAGGCGAGGTAAGTCTTCTATTATCAAATGTACACGCAAAAGTTGTTAGTAAAATAAATGTTATTCATTATGATAACCAAGATGTGTTCTTTCACTCTCGTGGAGTCGTCAAATGACGCAAACAGGTGTTGAAAACTAACAAGGCTATCCGAGCTGTCGTGTTCAATTAGCCTTTGAATAGTCGACGCGCGAAAGTAGTCGTACAACGTTATTTTGGTTATTCACCTCATGCAACCACATGCTACTTGGATAGCTTGCACTTTCACCCTCTATAGTCTCTATAAGCACAATCAACATTTCAGCTGTGCATGTCAGCCTTCAAAAATGACAACAGGCTTTCAGGAAATAAACAATTTGGCCAAACACAATAATTGAGAGCACATCTTAACATGTATAATTAAATTGTGATTTTTTCAATTACTGGATCGGGATATTTGATCAAATACTCGATTACTAAAATATTGGATAGCTGCAGCTCTAAATTGAACAAAGCATTTCCGTCCCTGTGGGAGCACGCAGTCGGCTTATGCACCCTCATGCTTCAGCGCCAAATCTTCTCTTATTTATGACCACCAGCTATTATTCCTCATAATTTGCTTATCGCCTGACAAATAATAGAACAGAATTAATCAACTAATACCTTGGTTTTTTTTTTTTGGAACAAGCCAACAGAAAGAAAGCGTGGTTTCTACGGCACCATGTTGGCTGACTGAAGGATTTAATTATCAGGACTAATTGCTTGTTTTCCTCTTACTGTTAACCACAGGGCTGCCACTGCTTCTGCTGTTCCACTTCCCTGGGTGCCAACGCCTGAAGCTGCTGCTGCTTTGCACCGGAGGAGCGAGGTGGTGAGTCGACACGGCGGGAAACCAGCGCGTCTCGGCTTTGTCCGACGCGCCAAACGATCGCTCGGTTGTCAGTCAGCGAGAGTGACAGTTTGTCGTCTGGCTGCGGTGACGCTCTCTTATTTACGGATAAAGGGGAATAATTAGAAATCTGTCGGCGGCGGCATGTAATCTCCATGACGCGTGTTTTTACGTGATTAGCAATGAGAAACACTTGTCAGCCATACGATACTGTTCAAGTTCAGTAGGTCTCTTCTTGACAAAGTAGTAGTACGGTGGGTAAAGGGGGGAATTGGGAGTATTCACGGTGGGCCGATCAATGGACGGCTTCTACTTATCAACGTATTTATTGTTTTGCTCTGTGGTTCTTTGGTATACCGTATTTTTCGGACTTGAAATCATTTCATATTCTCAAAAATCGCAAGTGTGCCCCATAACCCGGTGCGCCTAATGTACGGAATAATTCTGGTTGTGCTTATCGACCTCGAAGCAATCGTATTTGGTACATGGTGTAACGATAAGTGTGACCAGTAGATGGCAGTCACACACAAGAGATTCGAGTAGACTGCAAGATGACGCCAGTAAACAACATCAACACTTTGAATGTTGCATTGAGAATATAGAACATTACACACGGCGCTCGAAAATCTGTCAAAATGTTTTTAGTACCACTTCGGTAAGCTATGGAATGCGCACCGCTTGATGGATTGTCGGCGCATTAAACATACGAGTATTATTATGGTGTGTGTGTAAGGACCGCAAAATGTTACCTACTAGCAGACATATCGACCTCGAAGCAATCGTATTTGGTACATGGTGTAACGATAAGTGTGACCAGTAGATGGCAGTCACACACGAGATACGAGTAGACTGCAAGATGACGCCTCGAAGCAATCGTATTTGGTACATGGTGTAACGATAAGTGTGTCCAGTAGATGGCAGTCACATGCAAGAGATTCGAGTAGACTGCAAGATGACGCCAGTAAACAACACCAAGACTTATTACTATGGTGTGTGTGTAAGGACCGCAAAATGTTACCTATTAGCAGACATATCGACCTCGAAGCAATCGTATTTGGTACGTGGTGTAACGATAAGTGTGACCAGTAGATGGCAGTCACACACAAGAGATTCGAGTAGACTGCAAGATGAAACTTGATGGATTGTCGGCGCATTAAACATACAAGTATCACTATGGTGTGTGTGTAAAGACCGCAAAATGTTACCTATTAGCAGATGTATCGACCTCGAAGCAATCGTATTTGGTACATGGTGTAACGAAAAGTGTGACCAGTAGATGGCAGTCACACACAAGAGATACAAGTAGACTGCAAGATGACGCCTCGAAGCAATCGTATTTGGTACATGGTGTAACGATAAGTGTGTCCAGTAGATGGCAGTCACATGCAAGAGATTCGAGTAGACTGCAAGATGACGCCAGTAAACAACACCAAGACTTATTACTATGGTGTGTGTGTAAGGACCGCAAAATGTTACCTATTAGCAGACATATCGACCTCGAAGCAATCGTATTTGGTACGTGGTGTAACGATAAGTGTGACCAGTAGATGGCAGTCACACACAAGAGATTCGAGTAGACTGCAAGATGAAACTTGATGGATTGTCGGCGCATTAAACATACAAGTATCACTATGGTGTGTGTGTAAGGACCGCAAAATGTTACCTATTAGCAGATGTATCGACCTCGAAGCAATCGTATTTGGTACATGGTGTAACGATAAGTGTGACCAGTAGATGGCAGTCACACACAAGAGATACACGTAGACTGCAAGATGACGCCTCGAAGCAATCGTATTTGGTACATGGTGCAACGATAAGTGTGTCCAGTAGATGGCAGTCACATGCAAGAGATTCGAGTAGACTGCAAGATGACGCCAGTAAACAACACCAAGACTTATTACTATGGTGTGTGTGTGAGGACCGCAAAATGTTACCTATTAGCAGACATATCGACCTCGAAGCAATCGTATTTGGTACGTGGTGTAACGATAAGTGTGACCAGTAGATGGCAGTCACACACAAGAGATACGAGTAGACTGCAAGATGACACTTGATGGATTGTCGGCGCATTAAACATACAAGTCTTACTATGGTGTGTGTGTAAGGACCGCAAAATGCTACCTATTAGCAGACATATCGACCTCGAAGCAATCGTAGTTGGTACATGGTATAACGATAAGTGTGACCAGTAGATGGCAGTCACACACAAGAGATACGAGTAGACTGCAAGATGACGCCAGTAAACAACACCAAGACTTTGAATGTTGCATTGAGAATATAGAACATTACACACGGCGCTCGAAAATCTGTCAAAATGTTTTTAGTACGACTTCGGTTAGCTATGGAAGGCGCACCGCTTGATGGATTGTCGGCGCATTAAACATACGAGTATTATTATGGTGTGTGTGTAAGGACCGCAAAATGTTACCTATTAGCAGACATATCTGCCGTTTTGTTTCGCAATATTATGCAAAACCAACTTTTCTTATTTTTTAGTTCCTGCTGATGTGTATTTGGGATCTGCATAAGTACTGAAAATGTGTGCGCCGCCGCCATTGTAGTCTGTGCCGACACCGTAGTCATAAGCTTCTTTTTCTCTATTTACTTATGTGGCATTCTTCTTCCACTGTCGCCATTTCTAATATAAAGTAGCGTAACTTTTTTACATATATCTGTCAGTAGACTAGCTATCAAAGTGCTAAAAACTGTAGCAGGTTTGCATAATTCATCCAGTGGTAGTTAATTTCCATGATTTGTTAGTGGGAAAAAAATGCATTTTATTATTATTTAAAGGCCTACTGAAATGAGATGTTCTTATTCAAACGGGGATAGCAGGTCCATTCTATGTGTCATACTTCATCATTTCGCGATATTGCCATATTTTTGCTGAAAGGATTTAGTAGAGAACATCCACGATAAAGTTCGCAACTTTTGGTCGCTAATAAAAAAGCTTTGCCTGAACCGGAAGTAGCAGACGATGTGCGCGTGACGTCACGGGTTGTGGAGCTCCTCACATCTGAACATGCCAGAGAGTGATTCGGACCGAGAAAGCGACAATTTCCTTATTAATTTGAGCGAGGATGAAAGATTCGTGGATGAGGATAGTGAGAGTGAAGGACTACAAAAAAAAAAATAGACGGCAGAGCGATTCAGATGTTATTAGACAAATTTACTAGGATAATTCAGAAAAATCCCTTATCTGCTTATTGTGTTACTAGTGTTTTAATGAGATTATATGGTCGTAGCTGTACAACCCAAAAGTCGGAGGGGTGTGGCGACCGCCAGTGTCTCTGACGGAAGCCACGTTTCTTGACGAGGCGAAGGCAGCTGGGCTGAGGTATTTTTTTCCCCCTCCACAGTGGAAGCATCCGACGGTCGGGGGTCGGCCGGTGGGAGGAGGCAAGAGAGTCCGCAGCTGCCTCTTTGACGGGTGCAGGAGGAACGACGCAAGCTCTCCGCTCATGTCTACGGTAAGAGCCGACTTATTACCACCGTTTTCTCACCGAAACCTGCCGGTTGACATGTGGTAGGGAACCCTGTTATATTTACATCTTACACAATTTCCCAACTCATATGGAAACGGGGGTTTGTAGCTTTGACAATCAAGCTTCTAAATTGGCATAGCGAATGGACATCTCGTTTCATTTCCAGGGATCCGTTTCGTCAAATATTAATTGCTGCCAAATTTGGAACCTGATGAAAACCTTTTTGGCTCTTGTATCTCAGGTATCTCAAAAAGCAAGAGTTGGAAGGATGATGGTTAAATAATGAGAGTGCAGTACAAAGCTACGGCACACAAAGCACCCTGGTGGACTCTGTGATCCCGAAGGGTTAAAGGCAGAAGGTCAGGTGCCTACACCTCTGAAGACCTCTTCAGCAAACAACCACCACGTGGAAAACGGAAAGGTCAAGCCCTCCAGGTGCTAATAAAGAAGGGGCTTGTGTGGACATGGCTGAACTGTAGACAGGAACCCAGTCAGACCACCCGGGGTGGCAGGCGAGGGGGAAATTTCGATCAAATGTATGAACACCTTACTTTGCCACCAGAGAGCCTCCAGTTATTTTTGCACCCTTGTTTGCAAATTATGGATGACGGATTGACTCAGCCATTTGTCACGGGGAGCTTTAGGCATCTTAGACGAGATGGTAATAAACTCCCAGATGCTGTCAGACGCTCATGGACGGGTTTTCCAGAAAAGCTAACCAAGGCTGCCAAAAGGCATGAAGTGATTAGAAACTAGTCCAGTAGCACACTTTGCAACAGATCCATTTACAGTCTGCCGTAAAGAAACATGTACAGTATTACATCAAGGTGTGTGTTTGGTCCTTTGATCTATTCTTACATACTAAGGTTGGGTACTATGTTGAAATTCAGTACTTACAGATATGACCAAATCCTGTCAGATTCACTTAAATCCAACAATACTAAACATCAATACTTTGTCTCATCTGGCTGATGGCTCTGCATTCATAGCATTATTAATCATTGCAACATTACCTCTTGGTATAGTTCGGGGGTAGGGAACCTATGGCTCTAGAGCCAGATGTGGCTCTTTTGATGACTGCATCTGGCTCTCAGATAAATCTGAGCTGACATTGCTTAACACGATAAATAATGAATAATTCCACTTGTAATCACAGTGTTAAAAATAACGTTCAAAATATAAAATATTGTCTTGCATTTTTATGTTCAAGAAGTTGGTAAGAAGTTATTTATTTATTATTGGTTAGTGTGGGGCTTGCCCTCCTGGGGGTTCTTCAGACCACCAAGCACCGACATGAGAGCCTGTTTCAGGGTTACAATATTGTTTTATTTTTCAATAAGTCTCTCAGTTGCTTTCCAGCAATTGTATTTTTCTCTTTCGTTCTCGCTCGCGCTCTGGCTCCAGCCCCAACCCCGTCTCTCCTCCTGGCTGCTGCTAATAACAGAGCGACAGGTGATTAGATAACAAGGCCCAGGTGGGTTGTTTACGCACCTGTCGCTGATTTCGAGGCCTGTCCTGGCACCACCCTGCTTCGCTGCAGGTCTGCAGGCCACGCCCCCGCCACAGTTAGTTTCAGAATAACAATGTTATTACAAAGAATAAGAGACCTCTCTAGAAATGTTGGTCTTTCTTAAAAATGCACGCGTTTTGTTGTGTTCAGTGTTAAAAAAAATATTATATGACTCTTACGGAAATACGTTTTTAAATATTTGGCTTCTTGGCTCTCTCAGCCAAAAAGGTTCCCGACTCCTGGTATAGTTGCAATTTTTCATTACAACAAAGCAAGTTTGCCAGAAAGTAAGCACTCTGAAGTAAGAATATAATATAAAGTTCAAGTACCAATGATTGTCACACACATACTTGATGTGGCGAAATTATTCTCTGCATTCGACCCATCACCCTTGAAGTTCATTTAAAACAAAATGTTACCTATTAGCGGACATATCTGCTGTTTTGTTTCGCAATATTATGCAAAACCAACTTTTCTTACTTTCTAGTTCCTGCTGATGTGTATTTGGGATCTGCATAAGTCTTGAAAATGGGCGTGCCTCCGCCATTGTAGTCTGTGCCGACACCATAGTCATAAGCTTCTTCTTTTTCTCTATTTTCTTATGTGGCATTCTTCCACTACACTTCTTAAACTTACACTTGATGCCACAAAAATGCAGTAATTGTACTTTTTGTAGCAACGCTTTTGCCGCATACTTGACATATTACGGCTGCCTGTTCAACATCTTCCCGCTTGAAGCCAAACCACCGCCAGACAATGGACCCCCTGCTGTTTTACTTATGAATTATCTCTCCGTCCTGCATTTGTTACCGGATTCCCACCTACTTTCTCTCGTACTACCACTCGCACCTCTCCGCTAGCATCACGGCAAACGTTACAAATTCCGCCACCTCTCTGCTCGGCGAGGGCGTATGACAGTGCAGGCGCGACAGTATGTAAGAAGGTGCGCTTGTTTTACGTTTCTGTGAGAAGGAGAGACAAGAACGAGTGAGAAACGGCTGTAGTGTAATGCTCGCAGCTAAAAGCAACTGTGTGAGAACGTATACTCCAATATCACGATATAGTCATTTTCTATATCGCACCCAGACAAACCCACGATATATTGAGTATATTCGATATACCGTATTTCCTTGAATTGCCACCGGGGCGCTAATTATTATAAAACTTCTTCTCACTCCGACTTTTACCAAAGGCATGCGCTTATAAATTTGAGTGTGATGTAAGGATACCATCATGAAAATCACATTTAATTAAAAAAAACATTATTATGGTCTTACCTTTACTTATAAAAGAAGTCCATGTGCAGCTCCTTCTGATCAAAAGCATCAACAAATTGTTTATAGAAGTCTTCCTTATCTTTCTTCAGTTTTAAAAGTCTCTCTGCCCTAATGGAGATCTTCCTTTATTACCTCCTGCTTCCATTGAAAGTCCAGTTTAGAAAACTGTTTTATTTTAGATATGTAATCCTCCATGTTAAAAGTGCAAGCGAGAGGAAAAAATAAACCATTGCTGCTTGTTGTCACTTCTTCTGCAGCCGAGTAGTCGCAAGAAGGATCACTAGCGCCCTCTACCACCAGGAGGCGGGAGTCATTTAATGACTCTTATTTGACACACGCAGCTACGGTATATTAATAAAACAATCAATCAATCAATGTTTATTTATATAGCCCTAAATCACAAATGTCTCAAAGGACTGCACAAACCATTACGACTACAACATCCTCGGAAGAACCCACAAAAGGGCAAGGAAAACTCACACCCAGTGGGCAGGGAGAATTCACATTCAGTGGGACGCCAGTGACAATACTGACTATGAGAAACCTTGGAGAGGACCTCAAATGTGGGCAACTCCTCCCCCACTAGGGGACAGAAAGCAATGGATGTCGAGCGGGTCTAACATGATACTGTGAAAGTTCAATCCATAGTGGCTCCAACACAGCCGCGAGAGTTCAGTTCAAAGCGGATCCAGACAGCAGCGAGAGTCCCGTCCACAGGAAACCATCCCAAGCGGAGTTGGATCGGCAGCGTAGAGATGTCCCCAACCTACTGAATAGCTCTTAATCTTCTTCCCTTTATGCGATTGATTTCAAATGATTGAAATCAGCCTCCTCCATTTTGAAAATGATGACAGGCGAAGTGTCACCTGTGACGTGACGAGTTTGACCCTGCGGAAATTCTAGGCATATGCCAATTATTTGGCGAAACGAGTTTGACCTGCTGGAAATTCTAGACATGCGCTAATAAAAATAATATTTCGCGAATCGGCATTAATCCTGAGCCGGCGGTAATGCTAAGCATGCGCTAATTATTTTGCGAAACGAGTTTGACCCGGCGGTAATTCTAGGCAGGCGCATACTACATATTCAAGGAAATACGGTATACTAAATTTAAAGTTGTCTTTATTTTTAAGTTATTATGGCGTGATTTCATCAGTTTAGATTTTTCTCCATGTGGCCCCGGATCTAAAATGAGTTGGACGCCCCGTGTTTTAAAAAGAATGGGGGAGAGCGGCGCAGAGGGATGGGTGCTCGTAAAGAGAGCTAGCATGACAGAGGCTTGAGATGATGAACATAGTCCTGGCTCATAATTCCGTGAGCGCTGGAGCTCTCCGGCGCAGACTCGCACGACACATGGCATCATTAATAAATACGGTGCATTCCCATTCCTCCAAGATGAGAAGTGCAGGAAATGAAGAGAAAGTATACAATCAGGAATAGAAGCTATAGGACTCGGGTATGCACTTGGAGTCTATAGAGACGGAGAGTGGAGCAGCTTGAGTGACAGAGGAGGGGGAAAAAAAGAAATAGAGGCCCTCGTCCCCAGTTTTGAATTTAGTACCCACTCCAAGCGGGGACGAGGAGCAAACGCCAGGCAATTCCGCTGCAACACCAAACACAATGGCTGATTGAGGGCAAATTAAAATGCAAATGCAACACTTCCATTTTTCCAGATTCCCCCCGCAAGATAAGCTCAGTTCGTTTCATATCGTGCGGAGGAGTGTGTGCTCGCCGGCGAGTGTGTTTATGCATTAATGTGTATATTATTTGTTTGTCTGCTTTGGAATAAGAGTAGACAGGGCGGAAGGCTAGGAGGTGAGGCTGTATAAACAGATTAAATTCAGTATCGTCCTCCCCCCGAGCTGCATTTCAATCGTCTATCCTCGCCGGCGCTCCTTCTGCCCTTGTCAGGAGGGCTTGGACAGGCGTCAAGACTGTCAAAATGCACGTTAGAAAAACAACTTTATCTTATTACCGTATTTTTCGCACTATAAGGCGCACCTAAAAACCGCGTATGTTCTCAAAAGCTGACAGTGCGCCTTATAATCCGGTGCGCCTTATATACGGACCAATATTGAGCCACAACAGGTCTCGCAACTACGGTAAGCAGCCACCGATTTCATTTCCCCCCGTGGAAGAAGAAGAGCGTGGTGCAGGCTGGGATATACAGTGGGGCAAAAAAGTGTTTAGTCAGCCACAGATTGTGCAAGTTCTCCCACTTAAAATGATGACAGAGGTCTGTAATTTTCATCGTAGGTACACTTCAACTGTGAGAGACAGAATGTGAAAAAAAAAATCCAGGAATTTTAAATAATTTATTCGTAAATTATGGTGGTAAATAAGTAAATAAAGCTCTCACTGATGGAAGGAGGTTTTGGGCTCAGGAGGGCTTGGACAGGCGTCAAGACTGTCAAAATGCACATTAGAAAAACAACTTTATCTTATTACCGTATTTTTTGCACTATAAGGCGCACCTAAAAACCTCGTATTTTCTCAAAAGCTGACAGTGCACCTTATAATCCGGTGCGCCTTATATATGGACCAGCCGCAGATTGTGCAAGTTCTCCCACTTAAAATGATGACAGAGGTCTGTCATTTTCATCATAGGTACACTTCAACTGTGAGAGACAGAATGTGGAAAAACAATCCAGGAATTCACATTGTAGGAATTTTAAAGAATTTATTTGTAAATTATGGTGGAAAATAAGTATTTGGTCAAGCATTCAAAGCTCTCACTGATGGAAGGAGGTTTTGGCTCCAAATCTCAGGATACATGGCCCCATTCATTCTTTCCTTAACACGGATCAATCGTCCTGTCCCCTTAGCAGAAAAACAGCCCCAAAGCATGATGTTTCCACCCCCATGCTTCACAGTAGGTGTGGTGTTCTTGGGATGCAACTCAGTATTCTTCTTCCTCCAAACACCACCAGTTGAGTTTATACCAAAACGGATACATGGATGATACAGCAGAGGATTGGGAGAATGTCATGTGGTCAAATGAAACCAAAATAGAACTTTTTGTTATAAACTCAACTCGTCGTGTTTGGAGGAAGAAGAATACTGAGTTGCATCCCAAGAACACCATACCTACTGTGAAGCATGGGGGTGGAAACATCATGCTTTGGGGCTGTTTTTCTGCTAAGGGGACAGGACGATTGATCCGTGTTAAGGAAAGAATGAATGGGGCCATGTATCCTGAGATTTGGAGCCAAAACCTCCTTCCATCAGTGAGAGCTTTGAATGGTTGACCAAATACTTATTTTCCACCATCATTTACAAACTGTGAGAGACAGAATGTGAAAAAAGAAATCCAGGAATTTTAAATAATTTATTTGTAAATTATGGTGAAAAATAAGCAAATAAAGATAATGTTTGAAGAAAGGTACCGTTTTTTACAAAACTTTTGTTTTGAAGGGGGGATTGCAAACTTCCTGTTGATTTTTGTTGGGGGTTGTCAATCTATGAAATGTAGGTCTAAGCGAGACCTACATAGAGGTTTTTGTTTCATGTCTCTCCAACATTCTTACCGGAAGTTACAAGCAATGTTGTCTGTGTTTTCTTCCTAGGAGCAGTTTTTTCAGTGTTTTATTCAAAAATAGCGCTAGAGCGCAATTTTGAGTTTTGGGGTTTGGTTTTCTCATTAGATCGCAATATTTGCCAGTCCTGATGTGTGCGCCAAGTTTGGTGACTTTAGAAGCATTTTAAAGGGGTCAAATTACAGCGCAAAGAGGCAAAAATTGCATTTTTTGCGAACATTTTATTTTGAAGGGGTTTTTGCCAACTTCCTGTACATTTTTGCTGAAAGAAGTGAGTGTATGAAAATTGGGTCTAAGTCAGACCTACATAGGAGTTTTTGTTTCATGTCGCTATGACATTCCTAACAGAAGTTACATGCAGTTTTGTCTGTAATTTTTTCCTAGGGGGCGCTAGAGCGCAATTTTCATTTTGGGGGATTGGGTGCTTAATATGTTGGGAAGGTTTGCTATACCGACGTGTGTGTCAAATTTGGTGAGTTTTGAAGCATGTTAAGGGGGTCAAATTACAGCAGTTTCAATAGGGTCCTTGGCCCATGGCAAAGGACTCCAGTGGAGTCCTTTGCCATGGGCCAAGGACCCTAATTAAAGGTGCAAGCAGCGTTGGTCGGGTCCGCCTTTGGCTGCTGCCGCCGCTACTCAAGCCCTGGTCTAAGTCAGACCAACATAGAGGTTTTTATTTCATGTCTCTACGACATTTCTAAAAGAAGTTACATGCAGTTGTGTCGTTTTTTTCCTAGGGGGCGCTAGAGCGCAATTTTGATTTTTAGGGTTTGTTTTTTTATTAGATGGCAATTTTTGCCAGTCCTGATGTGTGTGTAAAATTTGGTGAGTTTTAAAGCATGGTAAGGGGGTCAAATTACAGATCGGCGTTTCTGGATGTTGTTGATAAATGGCTTTCGCTTTGTATAGTAGAGCTTTAACTTGCACTTTGAAGCATGTTAAGGGGGTCAAATTACAGCGCGTAGGTGCGGAATAATAATATAACACAGCAGTTTCAATAGGGTCCTTGGCCCTAATTACACGGCGGGCCAGAGTTTGACACCCATGTAGCAAGTGGTAACTTCTCTATTACGGAAAAGCCGCGCTAAAGCAAAGTAAACCCAAACCTATGGATCAAACATGTCCTGGTTACAGCGGGGGACTGGATAATGTTCCAAATCAATACCAACCTGCTCTGAAGGTTGAGGAAGAGCGGTTTAAAATAGAACAGATGGGTGCCAGGGAGCTTGTGACAAACGGTTTTCGCACCAGAAACCTCAGCTGCCTCGTGTTGGATGTTATGCAAAATTGATGGATTGTTTCATGTGGAAGAATAATAACCAGCGTGAAGGAACAGCACTTTCAAAGTTAGCTTGCTGAGCCATGTTTACGATAGTCTTCTAAAAAAGCCAATTGGGTTCTTAAACTGACACGGATAAATCATCCGCAGTCAGCTATGAAACCTCGATGGCGGAATGACGCTAAATCCTGTCAGTGCTACGAGGGACAAAAACCCCTTTATGCAATGATTGTGCCTCTCCACATGCAAAGTAGGAATAAATTCTGCCTGGGTCTTATTATTCCATCTACACAGTGATGAGGTGTCTCTCCTTAATGTAAATAACCACAGCTAAGCTAATCTTCACATTAATGAACTCTTGATTGCAAAGTCACGCGCACGGGTTTGGTAAATCAGCACAGATTGAGCGTTTGTTGCACACATTTCAATAGGATGAGACCTTTTTTTAAGAACTAAACCTCGGAGATCTGATAAAACACACATTCAAATGGTCACATTGATTACGGATCAATTGAGCAGACTATTACATGTCAATAGGACAGGAAACAACTGTGGAGAGGGCACGCTCGAGCCCGGCCCAAGATGGCGGCGAAAAGGCGGAGAATGCGGCTGAGCGGACAGGCGGGACACAATTAACTCATCTCCTCATGTTGTATAAAAGGGGCGAAAGAGGAGAGGTCGAGGAGTCGGAGAACCTGCAACAGTGGATTAGAAACGGAAGCGAAATAGAGCAAGACGGCGACGAAGATGCGGCCGACTAAAGAGCGAGCGGGAGGAGCGACTACGGCGCAAAAGACTTCCAGTTATTGAAAAATAAACAAGAGTCAAACCAGGCAAAGCAATGTCCTTCCTGAGTGGTCCGTGGAACCCGCACGACGACAGCAAGCGACTGTCACAACAACGTTTGATTGCGCCCTCGAGTGCCGCTAAGAGATCGACACAATCCTGGCTTCCAACCACCGGAATTGAGAAAGTTAGTATAAAAGAGACGAAACGGAAGACTGAATCAGAAACACGAAACATTCCTTTCGTCGTTATTACGAAGCTTTTTTTGTCATTGAATGTATGTAAAAATTGCGATTTAATTTTGTAAACTGATTTTTTTGCATCTATTCATGCCGACAGTTTAACATTTTTTTTTTACAATCAAAAAACTTTTTTTTTTTGTAGATGCCCATATCGTCGGCCCCATCAGCAACCGGACCACACGAGCCAACCCCCCACCCCCAGGCCACCCCACCCAAAGATAGAACAACCAGCAACCGCCCTGTTGAATTCCCCCGCTAATATTCAACCCCCCCCCCCCAATATATAACAAGAATGTCAATAATGTTGTATATTATTTATCATTATTATTGTCTATTGTGAGCGAACTGTGGTGCTGAATTTCTCCCAGGGATCAATAAAGTACTTTTTATTCGATCATATTCTAAAAAGTAAATAGTAATAATACAATATATATATATAAAAAAATTAATCAATAATAATCATTATTATATATATTTTTTTAAAATAAAAGAATATCACAAAAAACTAATTCAATCAAATTATGCTCACAATTTAATTAAAATTGTGAGGAAAATCAACGAGTTAAAAAATTCACTGTAAATAAAAAAAAAAAGTGCAGAAATATTTGTGGTTTCACAACTTAAGACCCAGGAAATTAAGAAATCAAATGAAAACTTAATGAAATTGTCTGCATAGTTTGATGTGAAAAAATTCAGTTTATTGTCACAAGGACTTAGGCGTGGATTGTTTTCCCAAGGTGCAAAGCGATTGGAGTGGACACGACATGAAGGTAAAGACTTATTTTTATTTTAACACTATAACTAAAAAACAAGAAAAAACAAAAGGCGCACACAATGGCGGAGAACAAACTTGACTAATGAAAAAAAAAGACTTGCACAAAGGCAGAAACAATGAACTATAAACAACGACATGAAGGTAAAGACTTTTGTTTTATTTTAACACTACAACTAAAAAACAGGAACAAACAAAAGGCGCACACAATGGCGGAGAACAAACTTGACTAATGAAAAAAAACTTGCACAAAGGCAGAAACTATGAACTATAAACAACGACATGAAGGTAAAGACTTTTGTTTTATTTTAACACTACAACTAAAAAACAGGAACAAACAAAAGGCGCACACAATGGCGGAGAACAAACTTGACTGATGAAAAAAAAAGACTTGCACAAAGGCAGAAACAATGAACTATAAACAAAACGCACTTGGTATGGAACTGTGAAACATGACATGAAGCAGAGTGGAGGTAACATGGCATGACGTGAGTAGAGGTATCGAGGGTGATAGATGGTTTTAGAAGGTGATGTTGCCAGGACGAAGAACAGAAACAGACAGGCTTAAATAGCAGTGACATGATCAGTGAAAACAGGTGTGCGAGTGCAAAACGTGAGACAGGTGCGTGACATGAGGACAAGGTGAAAACTAATGAGTTGCTATGGTGACAAAGACAAAGATAAGTGCACAAAGAGTCCAAAAACAAAACATGATCACACAGACATGACATTTAACAATTCAACTGCAAAAACACTATGTGATATGAATTCAGTGTAAAAAAAAAAAAAAGCTGTAGTAATAAAGACACGTTAACCTGAATACCTGGCAAGTTAACCATGCCGGAGCATCAGTTTGCATCACACTAGCTGCGGCTATGGACTTATATTTGTTTCTTAATGACGAGATTTGGAGAACGGAAAAATGTTTTGCTAGATATTTTTTTTACTCTTCCCCCCTTTCCCAATATCACCTTTTTAAGGAGCACCGTGAAAATGGCTGATCTGTTGGCGGTCTGCTCTTAGTGGGACTGTGCCCAAAATGTAATTTTCAGTTCTTATGTGTCTTGTGCATGTTGAAGAATTGACAATATAAAAAAAAATGATCTTGAACTCGATAATAGGAACCGGTTCTCAGAAAGGGATTCGAATCCAATGGAATCGGTTCTTTTTTTACCGAACAATCGGGAGAACCGGTTTCGGACATCATCCCTGCACGCAAGGTTCAAAGCGATGGAAACAAGCAGTGGCTTATAGTCCGGAAAATACATCATTTTGTTCAAAGGCCGCTTCCCACGATGTAGCTCAGGCCAGCTTTGGCCAACTCTACATGTCCCTAAAGCTGACCAACACGCCGGACTGTAGTCAGCTGGAGGCGTGTCTTAATGAAATTAAACAATGGATGTCCGCTAACTTTTTGCAACTCAACGCCAAAAAAACGGGAATGCTGATTATCGGTCCTGCTAGACACCGACCTCTATTTAATAATACAACTCTAACATTTGACAACCAAACAATTAAACAAGGCGACTCAGTAAAGAATCTGGGTATTATCTTTGACCCAACTCTCTCCTTTGAGTCACACATTAAAAGCGTTACTAAAACGGCCTTCTTTCATCTCCGTAATATCGCTAAAATTCGATCCATTCTGTCCACTAAAGACGCTGAGATCATTATCCATGCATTTGTTACGTCTCACCTCGACTACTGTAACGTATTATTTTCGGGTCTCCCCATGTCTAGCATTAAAAGATTACAGTTGGTACAAAATGCAGCTGCTAGACTTTTCACAAGAACAAGAAAGTTTGATCATATTACGCCTGTACTGTATATACCTTTATATACATATATACATACATATATACCTATACTGTATATACCTTTATATACATATATACATACATATATACCTATACTGTATATACCTTTATATACATATATACATACATATATACCTATACTGTATATACCTTTATATACATACATACATACATATATACCTATACTGGCTCACCTGCACTGGCTTCCTGTGCACTTAAGATGTGACTTTAAGGTTTTACTACTTACGTATAAAATACTACACGGTCTAGCTCCCAGTAGAAGCATTTAAGTCTCACCTTAAAACTCATTTGTATACTCTAGCCTTTAAATAGACTCCCTTTTTAGACCAGTTGATCTGCCGTTTCTTTTCTTTTTCTCTTATGTCCGGTCCGATCCGGTGGCCATGTACTGCTCGCCTGTGTATCGGCTGGGGACATCTCTGCGCTGCTGATCCGCCTCCGCTTGGGATGGTTTCCTGCTGGTTCGGCTGTGGACGGAACTCTCGCGACTGTGTTGGATCCATTATGGATTGAACTTTCACAGTATCATGTTAGACCCGCTCGACATCCATTGCTTTCCTCCTCTCCAAGGTTCTCATAGTCATCATTGTCACCGACGTCCCACTGGGTGTGAGTTTTTCCTTGCCCTTATGTGGGCCTACCGAGGATGTCGCAGTGGTTTGTGCAGCCCTTTGAGACACTAGTGATTTAGGGCTATATAAGTAAACATTGATTGATTGATTGATTGACATACTAAATGTGGTCGAACTCTAAAGCAGTCCCATTAGTGAATTACATTTATATAGCACTTTTCTCTAGTGACTCAAAGCGCTTTACATAGTGACACCCAATATCTAAGTTACATTTAAAGCAGTGTGGGTGGCACTGGGAGCAGGTGGGTAAAGTGTCTTGCCCAAGGACACAACGGCAGTGACTAGGACGGCGGAAGTGGGAATCGAACCTGCAACCCCCAAGTTGCTGGCACGGCCACTCTACCAACCGAGCTATGCCGCCATTCCAATAAGTGTGTTCACACCTTCGCTTGTAGTTATCGTCTTGTGGAAAGATTACTCCGGAGGTATGTAAATAGAGCAGATCGGTGCAAGAATGCCAATATTAAAGTCTGGCTGGCTGAAGACAAATTCCCCAGCATAGAAAAACAATTACACCCCACAGGCTGGTAAAGCATTTGCACTCCCATGTAAATCCCTGCCAATGAATAGGATTCATTGAGCGCCTTAGTGGCATTTAGTAATTTAGCGGCAAGTTCCTTCAAATGACCTTGCAGAAAAGTCTATTACGTCGCCTCCTCCGAACACACACGGCGCTCGACTCCAGACTTCAGAGAGATAGGTAATACGCCATTAACTGCAGCCAATCCGTCCCTGAAACACTGCCGGCTTTAATTGTGATGGAGTTAAGAGAGTAAGAGAGGAGGACAGATTGAAAGGAAGAGTTGAGAGAATGACGGCGACGGGAAAAAAAAGGGCAGGAGGGACGTCTGTCACTTCCTGCGCGAAAGTAAACCATTCCAATATGTCCTTGAGAGAAGATCCATACATGTCACCGCGACAGCGGTGCATTAAGCAGCCCTCCAACACAAAAGCAGAAAAAAACTGGCAGAAAAGTACATTCAGCGGCGCGAACGCTAATTCTACAGCAAATAATGGATTTTCCAAAACCTCAAGGTAAACAAACAGGAACTTATTAGGGGCACACCGTCCTCATAATGACATTTGGTAACCCCATTAAAATCTATCTATCCGTGAAAAGGTGCAGCAAATACTCTCTCGCACACACAAAGGAACGACACCCGCTTCGCTAAACACGTCTAAAATTTGTAAAAGCCGCGTTGAAGTATTTACAGCACATTTAAAGCAATTCTCGCACGAATGAGGACTGCGCAAAGACGCCACCTTCAGCTCAAACCTTCTCAGAGTGACATATTAACCATGGGTGTTGTTGATTATACCAGTCTGCTGTGCCTGGGTTGAAATTGTTTTCAAACCAGTAATTATAGTCTGAAAATGTTGTGTTGTTAAGTGTCGGTGTTGTCTCGAGCTCAGCAGAGTAACTGTGTAATACTCTTCCGTATCAGTAGGTGGCAGCCGGTGCTAATTGATTTGTAGATGTTGGAAACAGCGGGAGGCAGTGTGCAGGTAAAATTGTGTCTAATGCTTAAACCAAAAATAAACAAAAAGTGAGTACCCCTAAGAAAAGGCATTAAAGCTTAGGGAAGGCTATGCAGAACCAAACTAAAACTGAACTGGCTACAAAGTAAAGAAAAACAGAATGCTGGACGACAGCAAAAACTTACTGTGGAGCAAAGACGGCATCCACAAAGTACATCCCAACATGACAATCGACAATGTCCCCACAAAGAATGATAAAAACAAATTAAATATTCTTGATTGATAAAAAATGTAAGTAGATACAGTAAATATCGCTCAAAGGAAGACATGAAACTGATACAGGAAATAAACAAAAAAAGAGAAAACGCCACCCAAAAAAAGAGCACAGGACAAGAATTAAAACAGTCCATAAAGGAAAACGGCACAAATAAGTCAGGGTGTGATGTGACAGGTGCTGACAGTACACATACTTTGAGAGAAGAGCTATAGTGATTCATGCTTGGTTATGTTTTAAAGTCATATCCAACAATTGCGATTACTTTTTTACTGTCTGAGTTTCGTTTTTGAATGATTTCTGCTGTGGTGTGCCTGTGGACTTTTTCAACGCAAAAAAATGTGCCTTGGCTCAAAAAAGGTTGAAAAACCTTGGATTATACACGACGCCAAATAGATACGGAAACACTTGGAATAAATGTACGTCTAGAAAGGGGTTTTAAAATATGGCTGATAATGTTTTAGATTTGTTTCGAACAATCCAGATAAGGGGACATTAAGATAAGAGCAAGCAAGCACTTTCAGATGTTTGATGATTATTTTCAATATCACACATATAGATGCCCGATTTCTTAGCATTGGTGATACACTATATTGCCAAAAGTATTTGGCCACATATGAACTTGAAGTGCCATCCCATTCCTAACCCTTAGGGTTTAATAGGATGTGTGTCCACCTTTTGCAGCTATTACAGCTTCAACACTTCTGGGAAGGCTGTCCACAAGGTTGCGGAGAGTGTTTTTAGGAATTTTCCGCCATTCTTCCAAAAGCTGATGTTGATCGAGAAGGCCTGGCTCTCAATCTCCGTTCTAATTCATCCCAAAGGTGTTTTATCGGGTTCAGGTCAGGACTCTGTGCAAGCCAGTCAAGTTCACCCACACCGGACTGTGTCATCCATGTATTTATGGACTTGGCTTTGTGCACTGGTACACAGTCATGTTGAAAGAGGAAAACTGTTCCCACAAGGTTGGGAGCTTGGAATTGTCCAAATTGTTTTGGTATCCTGGGGCATACAAAGTTCCTTTCACTGGAACTAAGTGGCCAAGCCCAACTCCACCAAATTTCACACTAGAACCAATGCAGTCCGAAATGTACCGTTCTCCTTAAAACCTCCAAACCCAGACTCGTCCACCCGAAATTTCACGACTGGATTTGTCGCAAAGGTGGCATCCTATGACAGCTATGTAGAAACTGACTGTGCAGAAAGTCTTTGCACTATGCGCTTCAGCATCTGCTGAGCCCTGTCTGTCAGTTCACTTGGCCTACCACTTGGAGGCTGAGTTGCTGTTGTTCCCAAACTCTTCCATTTTCTCATAATAAAGTTGACTTTGGAATATTTAGGAGCGCGGAAATTTCCCGACTGGATTTGTTGCACAGGTGGCATCCTATGACAGTTCCATGCTGGAAATCACTGAGAGCGGCCCATTCTTTCACAAATGTTTGTAGAAACAGTCTCCATGTCTAAGTTCTTAATTTTATACACCTGAGGCCGGGACAAGTGATTTATTTATTTACATTTATTGATTAGGACACCTGATTCTAAACATTTGGATGTGGGGGCCAAATACTTATGGGAATATGGTGTAAATGTGTTCCTATTACCCGTGTCCTCAAAATTACTTGGAATCAGAGAGTCTGTGTCCTCTTTTTTTTTTTTTCCTCATTTAATGCATTTTGTTTATTTTCATGAATATTTACATTGTAGATTGTCACTGAAGGCATCACTATTTTCTTTTATTTTGTCTAAAGTATTTTTTTTTTTATATAATCATCATACCCCCCCCCCCCCAAAAAAAGAAAGTGAGAGTCTGTGTCCTCATACTGTTGGTGTTTTAGCCAGAAAAAAACGTATTCGTATTTAATCTTATTAATGGGGAGCAGCGTTTTTAGATCAGCAATTCGGCATAGATTATTATTTATTCATTAAAGCGGCAAAAATTGGTTGTTTTTCAAAATTTAACCTGTGTCCTTACAAGTCAGCATGTAAATGTTTTTTTTTCTCCAGAGTAAGGAAAGCAAACTAATTGATAAGAGACGAGATGAGATATTTGTACGAGCAACATTTTTTTTTACAATATTTTTGGTCTACTAGTGCAGAATATTATTGGCTTGATTCAGTGTTGGGTATTTCCTAAATCAGGGGTGGCCACAATTTTTTATACCCGCGAGCTACTTTTCAAATGACCAGGTCGAGGGGATCTACCCCATTCACATATGTAATTTATTATTTATTTATGGAAGAGATGTTTCTCATCACCATAGCCACTATTTAAGTCATTTTCTTTCTGTTTCTCGGTCTGGGAACTTTGCATAAAAGTTCATTATTCATGCCATCGAGCAAGTGTTTTTGTTTCATATTTGTATTTTGTGGTTTAGCATTAGTTCCTCTTTGTGAGCGCCCTTTGTTTGCTTATTTATGTATTTAGTGTATTAATAAATTCATCATGTACTCACATTCTCGCCTGGCTCGTCCCAAATATTCTCTGCATCGAAGAAGCAATACAAATCCAGGTCATAGTCCTGACAAACACTGAAATTAATTTATTTTATTTTTATATATATATATATATATATATATATATATATATATATATATATATATATATATATATATATATATATATATATATGATGTCTGTCTATCTGTGTTGGCCCTGCGATGAAGTGGCGACTTGTCCAGGGTGTACCCCACCTTCCGCCCGATTGTAGCTGAGATTGGCGCCAGCGTCCCCCGCGACCCCGAAAGGGAGTAAGCAGTAGAAAATGGATGGATATATATATATATATACACATATACATACACATATATATATACACATATACATACACATATATATCATATATATATACACATATTCATACACACATATATATATACATATATATATACATACACATACACACATATATATATATATATATATATATATATATATATATATATATATATATATATATATATATGTATATATATATATATATATATATATATATGTAGGTGTGGGAAAAATCACAAGACTACTTCTTCTCTACAGAACTGTTTCATGAGGGGTTCCCTCAATCATCAGGGGTTCCATTAAAATCTCCTGATGATTGAGGGAACCCCTCATGAAACAGTTCTGTAGAGATGAAGTAGTCTTGTGATTTTTCCCACACCTACATATTGCGCTCTACCACGGTATCGAGCACTATTCTCTGGATAATCCAATCAAGACATATATATATATATATATATATATATATATATATATATATATATATATATATATATATATATGTCTGAAATACTTGACTTGATGACTCTAGCTGTAAATATACTCTTCCCCTCTTAACCACGCCCCCAACCCCACTCCCGACCTCCCGCCTCCCGAAATCGGAGGTTGGCAAGTATGACGCAGGTACACTCGGGCTTGTTTTGCTGCGTTGCTTAGGAAAAGTATTTATTTCTGGGTTAAAGCAGGTAGAATAACAAAGATGAATGGAGGTAAACACGGTTCAGTGCAAACTCGGTGCATTTGGCAATTAGAGACCCAGCAGGCCACAGGAAGGAACGCCTTTGTCTCTCTCACTGTTTTGTTGACAATCACCAGCGTCCCGTCCCCCCCCCGGCGTGTCTCCGTAATCAACCCCGGCTTTGATTCCCTGATTGAGCCAAATAGCGTTGCGATTGACCACCGTCCTAAATAGCCTCTCCGGCCGCTGTCGTAGAGGTGACTCGGTTCCCGGGGTCACCTGGCGTCCGGTTATCTTTAACGGGTTGACTGGCAGACTAATTGGCTCGCAAACAGGAAAGCGACGGTTGGAGCCGAGAGGAAGCCGGTGAGCCGCAGGGGGGAACCTCGCCGGCCACTCAGGCGCTGATGACACTGATTGCAATCACCAGCATACAGCACGCAGACGACTAGTGTTGTAATGATGCCAATATTTTGGTACTGGTACTAGAATAATTTCCATACTTTTCGGTGCGTTTCTAAACAAAGGGGACCACAAAAAAAATATTGGCTTTATTCAAACAAAAAAACTTAGGGTATATTAAACATGTTTCTTATTGCAAGATTGTCCTTAAATAAAATAGTGACGATACAAGACAACTTGTCTTTTATTAGTAATCAAACAAAGGCTACTAATTAGTCTGCTGACATATGCAGTAACATAGTGTGTCATTTATACACCTATTATTTGGTCAACATTGTTAAGGACAAGCTGTAGAAAAATGAATACCTAATCTACTTGTTCATTTACTGTAAATACTTGCTTACTTACTGTTGCAATCTTACTTGGAGGGGAGGAAACAGGTGGTAGAGGTGCCCCTCCCCTCTCAGTAAGCTGTGGAGTCCCCCAAGGCAGTATACTAGGACCTTTAATGTTCCTAATATACGTAAATGACACTGTGAATTGTTCCTGTTTGCGGATGACTCGGCCCTGCTGGTATCCGGTAAGGACAAGTCACAGGTGGAACAAATCCTCAGTGCTGAACTCCTCAATATTTGCACCTGGCTCGCTGACAACAAGCTATCCATACACTTAGGTAAAACGGAATCCATCTTATTTGGGTCCCATATCAACCTTCTTAAAGTCAGTGACTTGACTATAAAAGTGGGTGACATTGTTATCACCAGGAAGGATGAGATCACCTACCTAGGTTCCATTCTAGAGGCTAATCTTTCCTGTGATAAAATGGCAACCAAGGTGATCAAAGAACGAGATTCCTCTACAGAATCTCCTCTCTGGTCAACAAAAGCACCTTGAGGATTCTAGCGGGAACTCTCATTCAACCCTTCTTCGATTACGCTTGCACCTCCTGGTACCCCAGCACCTCCAAAACCCTCAAATCTAGACTCCAAACATCCCAGATTAAGCTAATCCGGTTACTTTTAGACCTCCACCCCAGATTACACCTCAATCCAACCCGCTCAGGGTGGAGGACAGAGTAAAACAACTTGCACTGAGCCTGGTCTATAAAATCCGCTACACCTCATTGATACCGAAGTACATGTCGAACTACTTCCTTAACGTAAATGACCGCCATAACCACAACACCAGGGGGAGCTCCACAAACCACGTTAAACCCAGATTCTGATCTAACAAAGGTCTTAACTCATTCTCCTTCTATGCCACATCAATGTGGAATGCACTCCCAACAGGTATAAAAGTAAGTGCATCTCTATATTCCTTCAAAAGCGCTCTAAAACAACACCTCCAGGCAACTTCAACACTTTACTAATACCCTCCTCCATTCACATCCCATCTCCCCGGATTATAAACAACTCAAATGTACTTCTAATGTATATACTTGTTCTTATGCTATGTGAACTCACTATGTTCTCTGCTGGCTGTACATATCCTACTAAGTAAGACCTACACTGTTTCAATGTCCACATTTCTCTGTTGATGCAATTGTTGATGACTGAAGTTCTGATATCAACCAAAGCTCCGGACTGTAAATAATGTAAATAATTCAATGTACATACTATGATGATTAACTTGTGTGATGACTGTATTATGTTGATAGTATATATTTGTACCATGAATTGATTAACATGGACCCCGACTTAAACAAGTTGAAAAACTTATTGGGGTGTTACCATTTAGTGGTCAATTGTACGGAATATGTACTGTACTGTGCAATCTACTAATAAAAGTATCAATCAAATCAATCAATCAAAACGTTCTCTTTTAACATGTTCTATCTACACTTCTGTTAAAATGTAATAATCACTTATTCTTCTGTTGTTTGATACTTTACATTAGTTTTGCATGATACCACACATTTAGGTATCAGTCCGGTACCAAGTCGTTAAAGGATCATACAATGGTCAAACTCAAAATCCTCATGTGTCCAGTGTCGTTTAGTAGTATCGACTACAAACAGGATTGTACTTGGTATCATTACAGTGGATGTCAGGTGTAGATCAACCCATGGCATTTGTTTGAATTCAGGTACACTGGTGAGCAAAGGTGTGTAGGGTTGCCTGTTTAGCTACCGTATTTCCTTGAATTGCCACTTGGTATATAGTATGTGCCTGCCTAGAATTACTGCCGGGTCAAACTCATTTCGCAAAATAATTAGCGCATGCTTAGCATTAGCGCCGCCTCAGGATTAATGCCGGGTCAAACTCGTTTCGCAAAACATTATTTTTATTAGCGCATGTCTAGAATTTCCGTCGGGTCAAACTTGTTTTGCCAAATAATTAGCATATGCCTAGAATTTCCACCGGGTCAAACTCGTCACGTCACGAGTGACACTTCACCTGTCATCATTTTCAAAATGGAGGAGGCTGATTACAATAATTCAAAATCGCATAAAGGGAAGAAGATTAAGAGCTATTCAGTAGGATTTAAGGTCCAAGCTATTGAATATGCTAAAAAGAACAGTAAGCAGCTATGTTTTATTAATATACCGTAGCTGCGTGTGTCAAATAGGAGTCATTAAATGACTCCCGCCTCCTGGTGGTAGAGGGCGCTAGTGATCCTTCTTGCGACTACTCGGCTGCAGAAGAAGTGACAACAAGCAGCGAGCGTTTATTTTTTCCTCTCGCTTGCACTTTTAACATGGAGGATTACATATCTAAAATAAAACAGTTTTCTAAACTGGACTTTCAATGGAAGCAGGAGGTAATAAAGGAAGATCTCCATCGAGACCGAGAGACTTTTAAAACTGAAGAAAGATAAGGAAGACTTCTATAAACAAGTTATCGATGCTTTTGATCAGAAGGAGCTGCGCATGGACTTCATTTATAAGTAAAGGTAAGACCATAAAAACCTTGTTTTTATTATTAAATGTGCTTTTCAGGAGATGGAAGAGGTCCCCCCCGCCTGTCTGGTACCACCTACCGCGCTCGCAGCCTCCTGCCCTGATAAACTGAGAAGAGCGGCCCGCATGCTGGCGCCGTAACCCGCCTCGCCCCCAGTCCCCCAATTACACTCGGTGCCATCCACGCTCCTCGCATGCACGCCCAAGCAACTAACACCCTCTCATTACGGACAGCCGTCTCGGCAGGGGGTCCCTGCTCCAAAGACCCCCCGTCAGCGATGGGGAGGGAGGGGGGGAGGGGGGCAGGTGTGATGAAGTGCTTGGGATCGGTCAGCTAGAGACCGTTAAACCGCCAGCGCCACAGGATGAATGTACGTACTCGAGATGTGCATGTGAGGTGATGAAGGCACACTTCCATATTGTATTCCTAAGTACATTGTTTGTTTGGGCTTTTTTTTTTTTGGTACACTTTCACACATGCCTTGCTGCGCCGGCTGCTGGTTAATGAGTTTGAAAGGTCAAACTCTCCCCAGGAAGATTAATAGGGTTTCAGAGACATGAGGCTCGCGGTTTTACGAGGCCCGCACCGTCAAACGGACACATTTCAAACATGACGACCTCTGCGGAGACGGAGGGGGGGGGTCGGTGGGGGATCCTAAGCAAAGATCACGTTAAACTGTCAAATATAAAACACAGGTGTCCGTTTTTTTTTTTACATCGAAATGCTCAAGAATCATAGACACCGTATTTCCTTGAATTGCCGCCGGGTACTGTATATAGTATGTGCCTGCCTTTAATTACTGTTATCGACAAATAATTAGCGCATGCTTAGCATTACCACAGGGTCAAACTCGTCACGTCACGATTGACACTTCACCTGTCATCATTTTCAAAATGGAGGAGGCTGATTTCAATACCAATAATTTGAAATCGCATAAAAGGGAAGAAGGTTAGGAGCTATTCAATAAATGGGATTTAAGGTCCAAGCTATTGAATACCAGTATGCTAAAAAGAACAGTAAGCAGCTTTTAAATAGACCTCCTTTTTAGACCAGTTGATCTGCCGCTTCTTTTCTTTTTTCTCCTATGTCCCCCCCTCCCTTGTGGAGGCGGTCCGGTCCGATGACCATGGATGAAGTACTGGCTGTCCAGAGTCGAGACCCAGGATGGACCGGTTGGGGACATCTATACGGTGCGTATCCACCTCCGCTTGGGATGGTTTCCTGTGGACGGGACTCTCGCTGCTGTCTTGGATCCGCTTTGAACTGAACTCTCGCGGCTGTGTTGGAGCCACTATGGATTGAACTTTCACAGTATCATGTTAGACCCGCTCCACATCCATTGCTTTCGGTCCCCTAGAGGGGGGGGTTGCCCACATTTGAGGTCCTCTCCAAAGTTTCTCATAGTCAGCATTGTCACTGGCGTCCCACTGGATGTGAATTCTCCCTGCCCACTGGGTGTGAGTTTTCCTTGCCCTTTTGTGGGTTCTTCCGAGGATGTTGTAGTCGTAATGATTTGTGCAGTCCTTTGAGACATTTGTGATTTGGGGCTATATAAATAAACATTGATTGATTGATTGATGTTTTATTATTAATAATAATAATAATAATAGATTTTATCTGTAAAAAGCACTTTACGTGGAGCAAACAACCTCAAAGTGCCCAGTGTAAAAATAAATAGTAATAATAAAAACAAATAAAATATAAAACTAGAAACAGCATGCATGTCTATGAAAAGGCTTTTTTAAAAAGATGGGTTTTTAAGCCTTTTTTTAAAAGCATTCACAGTCTGTGGTGCCCTCAGGTGGTCAGGGAGAGCGTTCCACAGACTGGGATTAATATACCGTAGCTGCGTGTGTCAAATATGAGTCATTAAATGACTCCCGCCTCCTGGTGGTAGAGGGCGCTAGTGATCCTTCTTGCGACTACGAGTGACGTGATATGTGCTGGGACGGATATGACGCTGGGGGTGGACAACGGACCTTTTAGGATCGATTGGTAGAGCGGCCGTGCCAGCAACTTGAGGGTTGCAGGTTCGATTCCCGCTTCCGCCATCCTAGTCACTGCCGTTGTGTCCTTGGGAGGCGTTCGGGTGGCATCCTGACCAGATGCCCGAACCACCTCATCTGGCTCCTCTCCATGTGAAGGAGCAGCGGCTTTACTTCGAGTTCCTCTCGGATGGCAGAGCTTCTCACCGTATCTCTAAGGGAGAGACCCAAACTCATTTGGGCCGCTTGTACCCGTGATCTTATCCTTTCGGTCATGACCCAAAGCTCATGACCATAGGTGAGGATGGGAACGTAGATCGACCGGTAAATTGAGAGCTTTGCCTTCCGGCTCAGCTCCTTTTTCACCACAACGGATCGGTACAACGTCCGCATTACTGAAGACGCCGCACCGATCCGCCTGTCGATCTCACGATCCACTCTTCCCTCACTCGTGAACAAGACTCCTAGGTACTTGAACTCCTCCACTTGGGGCAGGGTCTCCTCCCCAACCCGGAGATGGCACTCCACCCTTTTCCGGGCGAGAACCATGGACTCGGACTTGGAGGTGCTAATTCTCATTCCGGTCGCTTCACCGATCCAGTAAGAGCTGAAGATCCCGGTCAGATGAAGCCATCAGGACCACATCATCTGCAAAAAGCAGAGACCTAATCCTGCAGTCACCAAACCGGAACCCCTCAACGCCTTGACTGCGCCTAGAAATTCTGTCCATAAAAGTTATGAACAGAATGGGTGACAAAGGACAGCCTTGGCGGAGTCCAACCCTCACTGGAAATGTGTTCGACTTACTGCCGGCAATGCGGACCAAGTTCTGACACTGATCATACAGGGAGTGGACCGCCACAATAAGACAGTCCGATACCCCATACTCTCTGAGCACTCCCCACAGAACTTCCCGAGGGACACGGTCCAATGCCTTCTCCAAGTCTGGTTGGGCAAACTCCCATGCACCCTCAAGAACCCTGCCCAGAGTATAGAGCTGGTCCACAGTTCCACGACCAGGACGAAAACCACACTGTTCCTCCTGAATCCGAGGTTCAACTATCTGACTATCCTCCTCTCCAGTACACCTGAATAAACCTTACCGGTAATTTGTTGTCCGCTTGAAGTAGACATGCGCACCATGATTGCATTCGTTATTGTCAAAAAGCCTAATGAATAATTAAAAAATCTTCTACAGAAACGTTGGCAATAAAAAGCATTTGTTAACTGCAAAAAAAACCGAATCCATAGCCAGGACAACGCAGCAGGAAGATAAACAAAATGTTTTCTTCTGGCATTGATCGGCTGCTCCCTGTGGACACCTGCAAAGATTAGGCCGGTATGTGGTCTCCCTTGAGCGTGGCCAGTGGTGTGTTCAAATGCTCTTAGTAATTGCGATACGCATAATGTTTGTAAACCAATCGACCGCCAGAGGGTTACACTCGCTGCAGACTACAACTTTTATTTTCAAAGGGACCTCGCATTATTTCCAAGTGCGGAAGCTGAGGGGTGTCGAGGAGCATTTTTAATGCCGGATAATAATTTGACATAAACATGTTGAGGCTGAGGCCGGCACAGAAGAAGAACTCCTCGCAGGAAAGCGTGGGGTGATGTACATATGTTAACATCTTCTGCTAACAAGAGTTCAGACATGGCAAAGCAGAGTCAGTTGACATGAAAAGTCCATTATGAGGTCGCGGACACAGGTCGTCTAGTCTTTGCCCGAGTACGAGGCAAGCGTTGAAACGGAAGAGTAAGATTGATCAAAGAAAGACGGGAGTTGTAATGGACAAGAGCTTAAAGGCCGACTGAAAGCCACTACTAGCGACCACGCAGTCTGATAGTTTATACATCAATGATGAAATATGAACATTGCAACACATGCCAATACGGCCGCTTTAGTTTACTAAATTGCAATTTTAAATTTCACGCGGAAGTATCATGCTAAAACGTCGCGGTATGGTGACATTTAGGTCCAGAACCGTTCACAGCTATAAGTCGTTTCTTTCCATCGCATAATTCCACAGTATTCTGGACATCTGTTGCTGAATCTTTTGCAATTTGTTCAATTAATAATGGAGACATCAAAGAAGAAAGCTGTAGGTGGGAAACGGTGTATTGCGGCCGCCTTTAGCAACACAAAGACAGCCGGTGTTTCATTGTTTACATTCCTGAAAGATGACGGTGAAGCTTTACTATGGAACAGAGCGGTCAAGCGAAGACGGGGAAAAATCTACTCCCAAGTGGGCCGGACTGGTAAAATCACGGCACGATAACTTAAAAATAAAGACAACTTCAGATTGTTTTCTCTGATTAAAAATAGAACAAGCACATTCTGAAATTATACAAATCATAATGTTGTTGGGTTTGTTTTTTTTCACAATTACCTGTTGCGGTTAATAGTATACATGTTTTATTTGTCGTTATTTATATTTTCTGGATGAATTATGTGATAATCTTCATAAGTCAACTCGCTGGTGTTAATTTTCAATCCATCAAGATGAAAATAAATTATATCAAAATCAAATTACGGATGTTATTTAGGGGGGGGGGTGCTTGGGGATCGTTTTGGTGATTTGGCCCCCAGTAGGAGACAGAGGCAGAACGGAGCAGAGCAGCTTGTTAAGACTTTAGGTTAGGCGGCTACTTCATATGTACGTGTGGAAACACGTTCGGTACACCTCCGAACCGAACCGGAACCTACATACCTAAACGGTTCAATACAAATATACGTACCGTTACACCCCGACTAATCAGACTACCATAGTAACTAGTCGGGCTGCGAATCTTTGGGTGTCCCATGATTCGATTCAATATCGATTCTTGGGGTCGCGATTCGATAATATATCAATTTTTCCGATTCAACGTGATTGGCGATTCAAAAACGATATTTTTTCAATTCAAAACAATTGTGTATTCATTCAATACATAGATTTCAGCAGGATCTACCCCAGTCTGCTGACATGCTAGCAGAGTAGTAGATTTGTGTTAAAAGCTTTTATAATTGTAAAGGACAATGTTTTATCATTTGATTGCAATAATGTGAATTTGTTTTAACTATTAAACGAACCAAAAATACGACTTGTTTTATCTTTGTGAAAACATTGGACACAGTGTGTTGTCCAGCTTATGAGATGCGATAGGGGTGGGCGATATCGCGAATTTGGGTATCGATACCGATACGATCTGATACCGGACAGTATCGTTGATACCGATACCGGAAGTGTCGTCATCTGATGGGGGGGACTTCGGGGAATCGATACTTTTGAAAAAAAAAAATTGTACTTTTGCCTTTATCAATTGATTATGATGATAATACAACACAGGACAACGATTTAAGTAAAAAAATAAAATGTGTATTACAAAAAGTAATATCAATAGCAATAAAGTAATGCAAATAAGGTGCAAACAACTATTGAACCTGGCTTGTCGCCTCAAAACACACAAGAACTTAAGTAAAAAAAAGAAAACTAGTTATTAAACAGTTGTTAAAATGAACACAAAACAAAAGAACTGAGAAATTCTTATTGTTATTTTAGTGCAATAAAATACTTTACAGTTTACAACCAAGACATTAAGTCGCACTGGAAAGGCACGCGTGTGTGTGTGTGTGTGTGTGTGTGTGTGTGTGTGTGTGTGTGTGTGTGTGTGTGTGAGTGTGTGTGTGTGCGTGCGTGTGTGTGTGCGTGTCCGAGTGAACCTCGGAGTGAATTCTACTGATGTGTGTGCGTGAACGCACCAAGCGTCATGTTAATTGTATTTATTTTATTTTATTGTGGGTTGAAGATGAATTTTTAAAATGTTTTTAAATCTCGTTCGCGACCCATCAGTAGGGAGGATGGTGGAGTGGTGAGGAGCGCTGCGCTCACATTTTTTTAAAATCGGAGTGCTTCGCTTAATTTAGTGAAGTATCGATATCATCACGCCGGTATCGATACAATACCAATACTCCCCAAGTATCAATACTTGGTATCGATACGCCCAGCCCTAAGATGCGATCCAAGTGTAAGCCACTGTGACACTATTGTTCTTTTATTATTTTTATAAATGTCTAATGATAATGTCAATGAGGGGTTTTTAATCACTGCTATGCTGAAATGATAACTAATATTGATACTGTTGTTGATAATATTCATTTTTGTTTCACTACTTTTGGTTTGTTCTGTGTGGTGTTTGTGTCTCCTCTCAATTGCTCTGTTTATTGCAGTTCTGAGTGTTGCTGGCTCAGGTTCCGTTTTGGAATTGGATTGCATTGTTATGGTATTGCTGTGTAGTGGTTTGTTGGATTGATAAAAAAATACAATAAAATTAAAATTGATTTTTTAAAAATGAGAATTGATTCTGAATCGCACAACGCGAGAATCGCGATACATATTCAAATCTTTTTTTTTTTTTACCACACCCCTAGTAACTAGTATATCATGCAAAAGCACACATACCAACCATTGAAATACTTTTTTAGAGTTGAAGATTTACGCTCATTTGAAAACATGACTGCACATCAACCACGTTCCATCTTAAAGATCTATAAAAATGATTTGGGAAAGTCAGACTGAAAAGCTTAACGGGCTGCATTTGGCCCCCGGGCCTTAATTTGCCCGGGTCTGATCCACAACGATACAAATAATTGCTATTGTGACATCTAGTGGACACATTTAGAACAAAAGCTTTTTTCATTCAAAAATTTCAGGTTAATTTTCATACTTGGCAAACTCATCCCTCGGGCCGCTTGTTTGACACCACCTGCACTACATCACGTTTCAAGGAAACAAAACCAACTTGCCTAACTAAACCCGGACTACAGAGCTGGATATTGCCTGGACTCCAGCCGGAGGCTTGAAAGCAAGACGGATGACCTCTGTGTGAAATATAAAAATAATAAAAAGCTCCGGTTTTAAAATAAAAGAATACGTGGAGAATGAAGGCAGGTCCATTTTGTTCCGAGTTTGTCAACAGTCATTGAAGTGTGAATGTACGACTTCTTCTTAGACGGCTTTTTACCTCCGGGAAAGACACACACACCTTTCACAAATGGCCTCAAAGCTTGTCCCGGATTCAAAAGCGTGTGACAAAGCGTGCGGTGTCTCAATAGCTCAAATGCAGGCAAGTTGGATTTTGCTCAGTTGTGGATTTTGGAAAAGAGAACTCTGCATACAGCTGAATCTGCAGAACAAAAACAAACTACAAGTCTAAAATGTGAAAAGGGGAAGGGTTGTTTTGGGTTCTTTCAGCCTATTTCGGGGACAGATGGTAAGATTATACAAGAGCCAGCGATGCAGCTAACAACTATTTTGATAGTTCATCCATCTACTTCCGCTTATCAGAAGCCGGGTCACGGGGGCAGCAGCCTAAGCAGGGAAGCCCAGACTTCCCTCTCCCCAGCCACTTCGTCCAGCTCTTCCCGGGGGATCCCGAGGCGTTCCCATGCCATAGACATAGTCTTTGCAACGTGTCCTGGGTCTTGCCCTAAACACCTCCGGGTGGCATCCTGACCAGATGCCCAAACCACCTCATCCGGCTCCTCTCGTTGTGGAGGAGCAGCGGCTTTACTTTGAGATGACAGAGTTTCTCACCCTAAGGCAGTGTTTTTCAACCTTTTCTGAACCAATGCACTTTTTTTTCATTGAAAAAATCCCGAGGCACACCACCAGTAGAAAACATTAAAAAATTTAACTTAGCAGCCGATTTTGACGGTAAAAATTCAAACCATAACCAAGCATGCGTCAATATAGCTCTTGTCTCAAAATAGGTGTACTCTCACCACCTGTCACATCACGCCCTGACTTATTTGGACTTTTTTGCCCTTGTCCTGTGTGTAGTGTTTTAGTTTTTGTCTCGGGCTCCTATTTTGGTGTTGATTGTCAGGTCGGGTGTACTTTGTGGACGCCATCTGCTCCACACGCTGTAAGTCTTTGCTGTCGTCCAGCATTATGTTTTTGTTTAGTTTTAGCCCAGTTCAGTTTTAGTTTGGTTTTGGTTAATCGATGCTAACATGCTATTTGGACTAGCTGTAAGTACATATATTGCATCATAATGCCTCATTTGTAGCTATATTTGCATCCAGCCTTTCCCTCCACCCACATTTAATGCCAAACAAACACATACCAATTGACGGATTCAAGTTGCACCAGTGGTCAAAAGATGCGAAAGTGCCTCGATTGTTCTGCACACTTTACCGACGATAGCGATGCTACGACAGAAACGGCACAGAGATGTGTGGATATCCTGCGACACTAAAAGCAGACGCATTTCCAACAATAAAGTCAACGAAATCACAAAGGTGAGTTTTGTTGATGTTATTGACTTATTTGCTAATCAGACATATTTGCTCACGGTATGACTGCAAGCTAATCGACGCCAACGTGCTATTTAGGCTAGCAGTATGTACATATTGCATCATTATGCCTCATTTGTAGCTATATTTGCATCCAGCCTTTCCCTCCACCCACATTTAATGCCAAACAAACACATACAAATCGACGGATTCAAGTTGCACCAGTGGTCAAAAGATGCGAAAGTCCCTCGAATGTTCTGCACACTTTAATGAAGACAGCGATGCTACGACAGAGATGTGTGGATATCCTGCGACACTCAAAGCATATGCATTTCCAACGATAAAGTCAATGAAATCCCAAAGGTGAGTTTTGTTGATGTTATTGACTTATGTGCTAATCAGACATATTTGCTCCCGGCACGACTGCAAGCTAATTGATGCTAACATGCTATTTAGGCTAGCTGTATGTACATTTGTAGCTATATTTGCATCCAGCCTTTTCCTCCACCCATATGTAATGCCAAACAAACACATACCAATCGACGGATTCAAGTTGCACCAGTGGTCAAAAGATGCAATCGTTGGTTAGAAGGCAATCACCGAATTCGTCCTTTTTGCCGTTGTCTGTCGTGATATGGCTCAATAGCTTCAGTTTCTTCTTCAATTTCGTTTTGCCTCCACACTCCAACCATCCGTTTCAATACATGCGTAATCTGTTGAATCGCTTAAACCGCTGAAATCCGAGTCAGAATCCGAGCTAATGTCGCTACACCATTCTGTTCTATCTGCCATGTTTGTTTGTATTGGCGTCAAGCTGTGACGTCACAGGAAAATGGACAAGTGGATATAACGATGGTGAAAATCAGGCACTCTGAAGCCATTTTTCGGGATATTGCGTGATGGGTAAAATTTTGAAAAAAACTTTCGAAAAATAAAATAAGCCACTGGGAACTGATTTTTATTGGTTTTACCCCTTCTGAAATTGTGATAATGTTCCCACTTTAATACGCAGACTCTTTCCCTTGCAGTCTACCAAGCTCAGGTTTAATTACAACCAGCGCATATTTTATTACATTTTACTCCAACAGGCAAGTTCAATTAAATGCTGTAAGCGCCAGGGTGAATGTTGTCAGTTCAATTCCCAACATGCCCGCCCACATCAAGCCTCGAATTAATGTAGTTAATGTTGATACTCTCTCCATGCAAAACAGGCAAACTAGATTTAGTGCAGCAGAAAGACACAAGAGTGACATTCATCAACTTGAAACAACCGAGAAGTAAAACACCTGCCAACAAATATGCAGTCAAAATATGTATGGAGGGAAAAAAAAAAGAATTAGACTAAAGTTGATTTTTTTTTAATATCTTCCTAAACGCCTCAGAGAAGAGGCCTTTGAGATCCTCTTTTCAAAAGATCCTGATTAATGTAATCTTCAGGCAAATGCATTTTACGATATAATCTTTCATTTTTATTTCTCTCTCATAACTTTTGGTGTTGAGTCATTGCTACCAGGCAACTTTCTTCCATCCAAAATGCATTCAATTGTACAAACCCCGTTTCTGTATGAGTTGGGAAATTGTGTTAGATGTAAATATAAACAGAATACAATGATTTGCAAATCCTTTTCAAGCCATATTCAGTTGAATATGCTACAAAGACAACATATTTGATGTTCAAACTCATTAACTTAATTTTTTTTTGCAAATAATAATTAACTTAGAATTTCATGGCTGCAACATGTGCCAAAGTAGTTGGGAAAGGGCATGTTCACCACTGTGTTACATCACCTTTTCTTTTAACAACACTCAAACGTTTGGGAACTGAGGAAACTAATTGTTGAAGCTTTGAAAGTGGAATTATTTCCCATTCTTGTTTTATGTAGAGCTTCAGTCCTTCAACAGTCCGGGGTCTCCGCTGTCCTATTTTACGCTTCATAATGCACCACACATTTTGGATGGGAGACAGGTCTGGACTGCAGGCGGGTCAGGAAAGTACCCTCACTCTTTTACTACAAAACCACGCTGTTGTATCACGTGGCTTAGCATTGTCTTGCTGAAATAAGCAGGGGCGTCCATGATAACGTTGCTTGGATGGCAACATATGTTGCTCCAAAACCTGTATGTACCTTTCAGCATTAATGGTGCCTTCACACATGTGTAAGTTACCCATGGCTCGGGCACTAATACACCCCCATACCATCACACATGCTGACTTTTGAATTTTGCACCTAGAACAATCCGGATGATTCTTTTCCTCTATGTTCCGGAGGACACCACGTCCACAGTTTCCAAAAATAATTTGAAATTTGGACTCGTCAGAACACTTTTCCACTTTGCATCAGTCCATCTTTTTTTTGTGTGCAAATAATCATTATTTTTTAGAATTTGATGCCAACAACACATGACAAATAAATTGGGAAAGGTGGCAAAACATACTGATAAAGTTGAGGAATGCTCATCAAACACTTATATGGAAAATCCCACAGGTGGGTGCCATAATTGGGTATAAAAGCAGCTTCCATGAAATGCTAAGTAATTTACAAACAAGGATGGGGTGAGGGTAACCAATTTGAAAGCAAATTGTCGAACAATTTTAGAACATTTCTCAACGAGCTATTGCAAGGAATTTAGGGATTTTACCATCCACGGTCCGTAAAATCATCAAAAGGTTCAGAGAATCTGGAGAAATCACTGCACGTAAGCAATGATATTACGGACCTTTGATCCCTCAGGCGGTACTGAACCAAAAACCGAAATCAGTGTGTAAAGAATATCACCACATGGGCTCAGGAACACTTCATAAAACCACTGTCAGTAACTACAGTTGGTCGCTACATCTGTAAGTGCAAGTTAAAACTCTACTATGCAAAGCAAAACCCATTTATCAACAACACCCAGGAACGCCGTCGGCTTCTCTGGGCCCGAGCTCATCTAAGATGGACTGATGCAAAGTGGAAAGGTGTTCTGTGGTCTGACAAGTCCACATTTCAAATTATATTTGGAAACTGTGGACGTGGTGTCCTCTGGAAAAAAGAGGAAAATAACCGTTCGGATTGTTATAGGCGCAAAGTTCAAAAGCCAGCATCTGTGATGGTGTGGGGGTGCATTAGTGCCCAAGGCATGGGTAACTTACACATCTGTGAAGGCACCATTAATGCTGAAAGGTACATACAGGTTTTGGAGCAACATATGTTGTCATCCAAGCAACGTTATCATGGACGCCCCTGCTTATTTCAGCAAGACAAATGTTGCAACAGCATGGCTTCGTAGTAAAAGAGTGCGGGTACTTTCCTGGCCCGCCTGCAGTCCAGACCTGTCTCCCATGGAAAATGTGTGGTGCATTATGAAGCGTAAAATAGGACAGCGGAGACCCCGGACTGTTGAAGGACTGAAGCTCTACATAAAACAAGAATGGGAAAGAATTCCATTTTCAAAGCTTCAACAATTAGTTTCCTCAGTTCCCAAACGTTTATTGAGTGTTGTTAAAAGAAAAGGTGATGTAACACAGTGGTGAACATGCCCTTTCCCAACTACTTTGTCACGTGTTGCAGCCATGAAATTCTAAGTTTATGAGTTTGAACATGAAATATGTTGTCTTTGTAGCATATTCAACTGAATATGGCTTGAAAAGGATTTGCAAATCATTTTATTCTGTTTATATTTACATCAAACACAATTTCCCAACTCATATGGAAACGGGGTTTGTAAAAAAATATATAAGCATCCTAAGAAACATTCAATAATTATTGATGTTAAATGTAAAAGCATAAGGATTACATCATAAATTGAAGTTAAGAAGTGGCTTTGCGCTAACAAGAATAATATTTTGCGAAACAAGTTTGACCCGGCAGTAATTCTAGCCAGGTGCATACTATATACCCGGCGGCAATTCAAGGAAATACGGTCAGCGGTAGATAATGGATGGATGGACATTTTCATATTGCTACATACCTATAGTAAGAATTGCAATGATAAAAAAAAAAGTGTAAACAGTAACATAATAGCTATATAAATCCCCTCCCTTACATCAAAAAAGATCCTTTGAGCATATTGAGGTTTTTTTCCGCAGACAGCAGCACAAACACTAATCTCCCTCCGCATTGACTAATCAATAAAATGATAATCCAAATATGCAGTTTAACCACTTATCTCAAGCCACTTATCCCAAAGTCTCCGAGATGTTGTCCAAAACACCTGCTAAGCCTACAATCTTCGCTCCCACGTTTAACTACACACAACTTGTCTGTTATACCTCTAGTCCAGGGGTCAGCAACCTTTTTGAAAGCAAGAGCTACTTCTTGGGTACTGATTAATGCCAAGGGCTACCAGTTTGATACACAAATAAATTGCCAGAAATAGCCAATTTGCTCAATTTACCTTTAATAAATAAATCTATATATATAAAAAAATGGGTATTTCTGTCTGTCATTCCGTCGTACATCTTTTTTCCTTTTACAGAAGAGAATTAATGATGAAAAAAACACTTAATTGAACGGTTTAAAAGAGGAGAAAACAGGAAAAAAATGAAAATTAAATTTTGAGACAGTTTATCTTCAATTTCGACTCTTTAAAATCCAAAATTCGACCGAAAAAAAGAAGACAAAAACTAGCTGATTCGAATCTTTTTGAAAAAAATTTAAAAATAATTTATGGAACATCATTAGTAATTTTTCTTGATTAACATTAATTTTAGAATTTTGATGACATGTTTTAAATAAGTTAAATTCCAATCTGCACTTTGTTAGAATATATAACAAATTGGACCAAGCTATATTTCTAACAAAGACAAATCATTATTTCTTCTAGATTTTCCAGAACAAAAATTTAAAAATAAATTCAAAAGACTTTGAAATAAGATTTAAATTTGATTCTACAGATTTTCTAGATCTGCCAGAATATTTTTATATTTATTTTAATCATAATAAGTTTGAAGAAATATTTTACAAATATTCTTCGTCGAAAAAAACAGAAGCTAAAATGAAGAATTAAATGAAAATATATTTATGGGGCGGTTTAGCTCGGTTGGTAGAGCAACTTGAGGGTTGCAGGTTCGATTCCCGCTTCTGCCATCCTAGTCACTGCCGTTGTGTCCTTGGGCAAGACACTTTACCCACCTGCTCCCAGTGCCACCCACTCTGGTTTAAATGTAACTTAGATATTGGGTTTCACTATGTAAAGCGCTTTGAGTCACTAGAGAAAAAGCGCTATATAAATATAATTCGCTTCACTTATTATTCTTTACAATTAAAAAAAATAAATGTACTTGAAGATTGATTTAAATTGTCAGGAAAGAAGAGGAACGAATTTAAAAGGTTTTTTAAAAAATCCTAAAATCATTTTTAAGGTTGTATTTTTTCTCTAAAATTGTATTTCTGAAAGTTATAAGAAGCAAAGTAAAAAAAAAAAAAAAGAATTTATTTAAACAAGTGAAGACCAAGTCTTTAAAATATTTTCTTGGATTTTCAAATTCTATTTGAGTTTTGTCTCTCTTAGAATTAGTGAAGTGAAGTGAATTATATTTATATAGCGCTTTTTCTCTAGTGACTCAAAGCGCTTTACATTGTAAAACCCAATATCTAAGTTACATTTAACCCTTATATTATGTTGAGGGTCAATTTGACCCATTTCAGTTTTTGTGTTGATCAAAGTACTGGTTATCCTTTCTTTTTCTTGCTGAAATTTGGTGACTTTTCCTCATCTAGGGTCATGAACAGGTGTGTAAAATCTGGACACTTTGTTGTGTAGTGGAATGTTTGTGCAGAGTTTGTATACAAAGATGATGTTACCCACGTTAAAGCGCCTGGGTCAAAATGACTCGCAACATCATCTTTGTGCGGCGCATTACGAAGCGTAAAATACGACAGCGGAGACCCCGGACTGTTGAAGGACTGAAGCTCTACATAAAACAAGAATGGGAAAGAATTCCACTTTCAAAGCTTCAACAATTAGTTTCCTCAGTTCCCAAACGTTTATTGAGTGTTGTTAAAATAAAAGGTGATGTAACACAGTGGTGAACATGCCCTTTCCCAACTTCTTTGGCACGTGTTGCAGCCATGAAACTGCCTTTCAAGCAATGTTATCATGGACGCCCCTGCTTATTTCAGCAAGACAATGCCACGCCACCTGTTACAACAGCTTGGCTTAATAGTAAAATAGTGCGGGTACTAGACTGGCCTGCCTGTAGTCCAGACTTGTTTCCCATTGAAACTTTTGAATCCTAAAATACGACAACAAAGACCTTGGACTGTTGAACAACTTAAGCTGTACATCAAGCAAAAATGGGTCTCCTCAGTTACCAAACGTTTATTGAGTGATGTAACACAGTGGTGAACATGCCCTTTCCCAACTACTTTGACACGTGTTGCAGCCATGAAATTCTAAGTTAATTATTATTTGCAAAAAAAAATAAAGTTTATGAGTTTGAACATCAAATATGTTGTCTTTGTAGCATATTCAACTGAATATGGGTTGAAAAGGATTTGCAAATCATTGTATTCTGTTTATATTTACATCTAACACCATTTCCCAACTCATATGGAAACGGGGTTTGTAGAAGCCGTTTAATCATTTTGCAATGCAGCCTGCTGAAAATGAGGGAAAGCTCCACTCTACATAGCGACCGACGCGGTGGTCAAAGTTGGAATTGGTCCGAAAAATACGGGTCATGAACAGGTGTGTAAAATCTGGACACTTTGTTGTGTAGTGGAATGTTTGTGCAGAGTTTGTATACAAAGATGATGTTACCCACATTAAAGCGCCTGGGTCATAAATGACTCGCAACATCATCTTTGTATACAAACTCTGCACAAACATTCCACTACACAACAAAGTGTCCAGATTTACACACCAGTTCATGACCCTAGATGAGGAAAAGTCACCAAATTTCAGCAAGAAAAAATTGCGTCACACGCCACTATTCGGCCTTCTTTTTAACTCATTCCACCGAAGGCCGAATGTGGCTTTTTTTGCCATATTCGGCCGAATATATTCAGTTACCGAGTAATCGGTGCATCCCTAGTTCTAATAGCTTCTTTCTCTCTCACACACACACACACACACACACACACACGTGCACACAATCCATCAGTCTGTCAATGTCTTCCAAGCGGACTGAGAAGTAAATAAGGATGTGGTTGACCCGCTGCAGGACCCAAGTCTGTTTGATTACACGCAACATACAGGATCCATGACAGAAAGCAGAGGTGGCAGCTTACAATTCCCTCAATGCATCCTCCATTATTCCCCTTGCACACTTCTCGTCTTTTTCCCTTTTTTTCCACATATATTTTAGGACGAGTGTCCCCCCCCCCCCCCCCCCCCCACCTGTCCCTGCAGTATTGACGAGAAAATGTCACCGTGCTGCACCCATCATCAACACAAATGGCTTTCACCTTTCATGCTCACAGAGGTCATCCCATCCAACACACACACACACACACACACACACACACACACACACACACACACACACACACACGTCCCTATCACCCATAAAAACAACCTTGCATGTATCACAATTAGTCCCAGTTGAAGTACGACGTGCACGTCTCAGCATTTTTTCAGTTTTAACAACGATAACCTTTAAAATCACCGTTTATCCAAATGCTTTGCCGCTCGGGGGCCGGGGAAACAAGTTGTCAACCTAACGATGACATACCCTTTTACAAAACAGCTGCTCTTTGCCACGTTGAGTTGCACGGACCACGTCAGCGGTGTGATTCTTTACTGCCTCTGGTCTGGCCTTCAATGGCTGGGAGTGATCCACGAAGCTGAGAAACTGGCAAGAGACCCTCGTTACACAGAAATGACGAGCTAAAGTAGGGAAGAGATTCATATTGTCCCATTTTTGGGTGGATCTCGCATAAGAAAAGGTGGGGGGTTTAACATTTTGCAATGCAGTCTACTGGAAATGATGGAAAGCGCCACTTTATGAATGAATGTGTCACGCTGCGCGGAGTTGCCACTTTGTGGATGCACACACTACCAGTCAGCAGGATTGCAGGTAGGAACAAGTTTTAATATATTAAAACTAAAGAACACTGGTGCAAAAAGGGGGAAAAACAAAGCGCGTGCCAATGCACGGAAAGCTAATGCTAAAACGTAGCAGGAAACAGGAAACATTAAACGAGGTGCAACACGCACGTGAAGCTAAGGCGGAACTTAGCACAAAATAATCTAAGATACCAAATACAAACCATAGACCGAGGACGAACGAAGGAATCAGGTGGGCTAAAATACACAAATAATGATTAGAAACAGGTGTGTGACAGGAGCCCGTGCGGAGGAACACAATACGTTGCCATGGTGACTAACACAAACAAGGAAGTGCTCAAACAAGGATCGGCAGAGTCCAGAAACAAAACATGAACAAAGACATATAAAAAGGGCAAAACCATGAACGGATGGTGACAGAATGTGGGAATAGTGTCAAAGTACCTTGAAGGTAGAAAAGCACAATACGAGTAGAAACCCCGTTTCCATATGAGTTGGGAAATTGTGTTAGATGTAAATATAAACAAATCATTTTCAAGCCATATTCAGTTGAATATGCTACAAAGACAACATATTTGATGTTCAAACTGATAAACAAATAATATTTAACTTTAGAATTTGATGCCAGCAACACGTGACAAAGAAGTTGGGAAAGGTGGCGATAAATACTGATAAAGTTGAGGAATGCTCATCAAACACTTATTTGGAACGTCCCACAGGTGTGCGGGCTAATTGGGAACAGGTGGGTGCCATGATTGGCTATAAAAACAGCTTCCCAACAAATGCTCAGTCTTTCACCAGAAAGGATGGGGCGAGGTACACCCCTTTGTCCACAACTGTGTGAGCAAATAGTCAAACAGTTTAAGAACAACCTTTCTCAAAGTGACATTGCAAGAAATTTAGGGATTTCAACATCTACGCTCCATAATATCATCAAAAGGTTCAGAGAATCTGGAGAAATCACTCCACGTAAGCGGCATGGCCGGAAACCAACATTGAATGACCGTGACCTTCCATCCCTCAAACCGACATCAATCTCGAAAGGATATCACCACATGGGCTCAGTAACACTTCAGAAAACCACTGTCAATAAATACAGTTGGTCGCTACATCTGTAAGTGCAAGTTAAAGCTCTACTATGCAAAGCGAAAGCCATTTATCAACAACATCCAGAATCGCCGCCGGCTTCTCTGGACCCGAGATCATCTAAGATGGACTGATGCAAAGTGGGAAAGTGTTCTGTGGTCTGACGAGTCCACATTTCAAATTATTTTTGGAAACTGTGGACGTCGTGTCCTTCGGAACATAGAGGAAAAGAACCATCCGGATTGTTCTAGGCGCAAGATTCAAAAGCCAGTATCTGTGATGGTATGGGGGTGCATTAGTGCCCAAGCCATGGCTAACCTACAGAACTGTGAAGGCACCATTAATGCTATAGGTAGGTACAGGTTTTGGAGCAACATATGTTGCCATCTAAGCAACGTTATCATGGACGCCCCTGCTTATTTCAGCAAGACAATGCCAAGCCATGTGTTACAACAGCGTGGCTTCTTAAAAAAAAAAGAGTGCGGGTACTTTCCTGGCCCGCCTGCAGTCCAGACCTGTCTCCCATGGAAAATGTGTGGTGTATTATGAAGCGTAAAATAGGACAGCGGAGACCCCGGACTGTTGAAGGACTGAAGCTCTACATCAAGCAAGAATGGGAAAGAATTCCACTTTCAAAGCTTCAACAATTAGTTTCCTCAGTTCCCAAACGTTTATTGAGTGTTGTTAAAATAAAAGGTGATGTAACACAGTGGTGAACATGCCCTTTCCCAACTACTTTGGCACGTGTTGCAGCCATGAAACTGCCTTTCAAGCAATGTTATCATGGACGCCCCTGCTTATTTCAGCAAGACAATGCCACGCCACCTGTTACAACAGCTTGGCTTAATAGTAAAATAGTGCGGGTACTAGACTGGCCTGCCTGTAGTCCAGACGTGTCTCCCATTGAAACTTTTGAATCCTAAAATACGACAACAAAGACCTTGGACTGTTGAACAACTTAAGCTGTACATCAAGCAAAAATGGGTCTCCTCAGTTAGCAAACGTTTATTGAGTGATGTAACACAGTGGTGAACATGCCCTTTCCCAACTACTTTGACACGTGTTGCAGCCATGAAATTCTAAGTTAATTATTATTTGCAAAAAAAAATAAAGTTTATGAGTTTGAACATCAAAAATGTTGTCTTTGTAGCATATTCAACTGAATATGGCTTGAAAAGGATTTGCAAATCATTGTATTCTGTTTATATTTACATCTAACACAATTTCCCAACTCATATGGAAACGGGGTTTGTACAACCCGTTTAATCATTTTGCAATGCAGCCTGCTGAAAATGAGGGAAAGCTCCACTCTACATAGCGACCGACGCGGTGGTCAAAGTTGGAATTGGTCCGAAAAATACGGTCGATGGTAGATTATTTTTATTTCTATTTAAATGTTCAACTCCAATGAGAACGAATCCCACAATTCACCTAAAAAAATCACATAAGGATTGTGAGCTAAACTGCATCCATGGCGCCCCACACACAGCCTGCACCATCACGCCACCGGGCTGCTTTTGTTCAGCGGGCGGGGGACTCGCACCTACGCTCGCCGCTCACGGCAGAATGGACGAGGACGTGAGGGAGGGAGGGGGAGGGAGGGAAGGAGGCGGCGGGAGTAAATGAGATCCCGATGAGATGCCAAGGTGTGTTAGTGGTGAGGTGCGGGGAATGAGAAATGTGGCCCCGTAAAGGAGGGGAGTGGCTAGATTGACCGTGGGGGGAGAGGGGGGGGTGACGGCGCGGGATGGCGCCCCCCCCCCAGGTTGTGGCGGCATTTGCTGGGTCAGCCTAACATGCAGCGAGAAATAAAGTAGGGAGGAAATGACCATAAAGTGTGGAAGTGTGAATACCGTATTTCCTTGAATTGCCACCGGGCGCTAATTAATTTAAAACCTCTTCTCACTCTGGCGCTTACCAAAGGCAGGCGGTAAATTTAGGCCTGCGCTTATAAATTTGAGTGTGATGTAAGGATACCATCATTAAAACATTATTATGGTCTTACTTTTACTTATAAATGAAGTCCATGCGCAGCTCCTTCTGATCAAAAGCATCGATAACTTGTTTATAGAAGTCTTCCTTATCTTTCTTCAGTTTTAAAAGTCTCTCTGTCTCGATGGAGATCTTCCTTTATTACCTCCTGCTTCCATTGAAAGTCCAGTTTAGAAAACTGTTTTATTTTAGATATGTAATCCTCCGTGTTAAAAGTAAACAATCGCTGCTCACTCTTGCTGCTTGTTGTCACTTCTTCTACGGCCGAGTAGTCGCAAGAAGGATCACTAGCGCCCTCTACCGCATGCCTTTGGTAAACGCCGGAGTGAGGTTTTAAATTAAGGAAATACGGTATTCTATTTCTTTACAAAAAGGTTCTTTGTTTCAAGGTCATGTTGCCTCTAAACTAAATTGATAGAAATTCACCCCTTTTTTCCTCATTTAATAAAAAAAAAAAAGAATTGATAAGAGAACCAAATGGAAAGTGGAAAAATCTTACCAATTGCCATCCTTATGTTCACTATGTTACCAACATGTTTCTATTATTTGCAATCGGAAACATGCATTACAGGCCACACCTTTATTTTTATGTCTATTTACATTGCAGATTGTCACTGAAGGCATCAAAAAAGGTGAAATAACTGAAAACATGTTTGGTATTCCTAGAAAGTCCTTTACATATATATATTATATTCCTAGCCAGAATTCCTTCGATTTCTACTGCTTTGCACACTCTTGGCATTCTCTCCATGAGCTTCAAGAAGTGGTATTCACTAGTTTTGATGCCTTCAGTGACAATCTACAATGTAATTAAAGCTGCAAGCAGCTATGGACGGGACTGCTTGGGCTGCTGCCCCCGTGACCCAAGCCCTGATAAGCGGTAGAAGATGGATGGATGGATTATTACACAGAGAAACAGTTGTATACACGTGTTATTATACATCTGTCTCATCGTAATAACAGTTGTAAAGTGGCTTGGGCATTTTATAAGGACGCCTTGGTGGGACCATTTTGAGACTTAATGCATGGTGAATGTAATGCAGTTGTTGTATTGTAGTGGGAATAGCAAACTTCCTGTTGATTTTAGTTGGGGGCGGTCAGTGTATGAAATATAGGTCTCAGTGAGACCTATACTGAGGTTTTTGTTTCATGTGTGTATGACAGTCCTACAGTTTTGTCTGAGCAGAAAGCCGCTATTTTGTGACAGAAGCAGCAGCGCAATGGTTCTTTGCGGGCTCATAAAATCCAAACCGGGTTAGTAATTAAAATTATTTCTTTAACTTTTAATGAGAAGGGTTCAATCTCTCTTCTGTGCTTATTTGAAGCTGAAACGACAAATGGCCTCAGAGGAGATAATGTTTGAAAAAAACTGCATTTTTTAGCCAAGTGGGAATAGCAAACTTCCTGTTGATTTTACCCAGGGGGGGTGTCAGAGGATGAAATATAGGTCTAACTGAGACCTACATAGTGGTTTTTGATTAATGTTTTTACGACGTTCCTACTGGAAGTTACAGACATTTTTGTCCGTGTTTTCTTCCTAGAGCGCAAATGTGAGTTTTGGGGTTTGGTTTTTTGATTCGATTTTTTGTCAGTCCTGTCAAATTTGATGTGTTTTGAAGCATGGTAAGGGGGTCACATTACAGCATAATACAAATGACAAATTACGCTAAAATAATAATAATAATAATAATACAACTTTAAAAATTCAATAAGGTCCTCTGTCCCAAAGGGACATCGGTCCCTAAAAAGTCATTGAAATGAAAAATGCGTCAAAAGTTTTTGTCCGTACTGTATGTGGAGAAACAGCACATTTTATCCAAACAGTTGGATTAAAACCCTAATTGGTTATTGACTTGAATGCAATTTTTAATCATATCATAATCTCAAGAGAGTTTGCTAGCAAAACCAACACATTGCTTCTTCCCCGACATCAAATCCCAATAAGGCTGTGGGATATTCAGTTGGACTCACATCAATATGGCAAAGGAGGCTGGCATGTGACGCTGGAGAGCGACTGTGCGAACGCATGAAAGCGTGCAAACGCGTTGGTTTGATTGCTCCTCTGAACATGTTTATGCACGCCTGCGTGTCAGAGGATGGCTTTATAGCAGCCGCTCGGAAATTGTTACTTCAATCATGTGTGCACGCGAGTGTTTCATGAGAAAGGTCGCATGCCAGCACGCCATGTAAGTGTCGTGAGAGTGGTTGTGTACGTGTGTGTGTGTGTGTGCAAGAGTAGTGCCTTGTTGTGCACTTACGGCTGTGTTAAGAGTGGCCATTTTATTAGAGTATTATGATTGATCGTGGTTATTTATTTAGAGCTGCAGATTCTGATTATTTTAGCATTCAATCTATCAGTTTGTTTGATTAATGAAGTAATGAGATAACAGCCACACTGTTGTGTACTTTAGGAAAAAAGTTAATTAACCATGTTTCTGTTTGCGATAACCTTTAGTATTTTTCCTAATAAATGCACTTAAACTTTGAATTTGCACTTTTAATGTGTGTGCATCAATAAAAATAACTGTTCTGTGCGCACTTTAATGCAGCAGTCGTGCGGAAACTATGTCTGCGTATTTAAGGTTCCCAGCACTCCATGCAGTCCGGATGTTTATACATACATACATAAGTATATATAAACATAAACTGTATATATATATATATACATATATATATATATATATATATATATATACACACATACATGTACATATATACATGTATGTGCATATCTATAAATACATGCATGTATCCATATATATACATATATAATATATAAACGTATATACTGTGTGTATGTGTATATATATATACATATATATATACAAACATACATATAAAATACGTGCCTGTGTGTGTGTATGTATATATATATATATATATATATATATATATACACACATACATGTGTGTATATATGTATAAATGTATACATACATGTACATATATACATGTATGTGCGTATGTATAAATACATGCATCCATATATATACATATATAATATACAAACATATATACTGTGTGTGTGTATGTATATATATATATATATATATATATATATGTATACATATATATATATACATACGTATAAAACACGTGTGTGTGTGTATATATATATGTGTGTGTGTGTATATATATATATATATATATATATATATATATATATATGGGGTGTAACGGTTTGTGTATTTGTATTGAACTGTTTCGGTACAGGGGCTCCGGTTCGGTGCGGAGGAATACCGAACGAGTTCCACAAAAACATATGAAGTCGCCGCCTATCCTAAAGTCTTAACAAGCTGCTGCGCTCCGTTCTGCCTCTGTGTCTGTACACAGCACCCGGCATTGTCCCGCCCACACAACCATCTGATTGGTTACATAAAAGCCAATCAGCAATGCGTATTCAGAGTGCATGACGTCAGGTCTTCAGTGTCGATGTCGAGCAGATAGTTCTTTAGCAGGGGAGCAACACACTCTCCCCAAATTATATTCCAAGTCGACTACTTTCTAAACATTACTATGAGCCCGTTGACCTTCTAGACACACAGCTCAGCTCACTCGCAACGGGCGCGCGCGTGTGTGTGTGTGTGTGTGTGTGTGTGTGTGTGTGTGTGTGTGTGTGTTACGGACAGTGTTGATTGAAGTGTGTTGAAGCAGCAAAAAAGGACATTCTATTAAATGAAGAGTTTCTGTCTCTGATAGTATATAAAATAATGTAAGTGCATCATAAAGCCTACATAAACTCCATGGTGGTCAGGGATGAATTTTCAGCAATATTTACATGAATCATTAGTAATGTAGCAGCCTAGTTTTCAATGGCAGGATCCATGTTGATAAAAATATAACATTTACATTTAAAATAATCTTATACAGGCTTCCCCAATGCTGTAATAAATGAAGCTTGATGAGTTGACTTGAAACTGTTTAATGTTGCACTTTTTATATGTAGAAGAAAAGTTGTGTCATTTTATTTAATCAAAGCAACAACTTGAGGCAGTTTAATGTGGATTAACGTGAGCAGAATTATTATAGTGTTCCCAATGTTAAAAGGATCAAGCCATTGTTTACAAATTTGGTAAATAATTAACCCAAAAATGTATATTTTGTTGTTTTCTTACTGTACCGAAAATGAACCGAACCGTGACCTCCAAACCGAGGTACGTACCAAACCCAAATTTTTGTGTACCGTTACACCCCCAATATATATATATATATATATATATATATATATATATATATGCATAAATCTATATACATAAACATGATATACATTATATATATACACACACATATAATAACAATAATATATGTATATATACATATAGATATATAATATACATATACATACACACACACATATATATATATATATATATATATATATATATATATATATATATATATATATATATATATATATATATATATAACTATCCTCTGTTGCCACACAGATCCCGACACACACACACTAGAACTCATGTGAGTTCTATTTCAGCAGCTGTGTAGAAACTATCCACAAATGTAAAGTTCCAAACATTTGATCAGTTGATTAGTTACACCCTTAAAACGATAAATCATCGCATTTTTTTTTTTAAACGATTAATCCTTGCAGTCCTAATGTGGTTTGCTGTGCAATGCATGTATTCATCTTTACATTCACCCTTGATTTTTAGTTCCTAAAACTGTCTTTTTACGTCGTTTCACATTTGGTTCTAATGTGAACAGACCCTACCCGCATCACATATGGCACAATAGGTTTGCGGCCACCCGAGGTCTCAGTCCTGGCTTTTTCCTGGCAATTTCAAGGATTTTGTGAATCTAAGGTCGACAGTTAACCAAATTATTTTACCGAGGAGATTAAGTTTGTCCGTCAATAGCTGCGCCATTTATTTTGAGGAGCCTGAGCCAGAAATGTGGGGACTTAGACCTGATAAATCTCTTTTTACATGATTCTACCTTTCAATAACGTTTCGGTCGCAAAAAAATGCCACCTGGTCGTTTAAGCGCATCGCATACATATCGGATTTGTATTGGATTTGAAAAAAATCTGAATTTTACTGTTCATTCTAACATGAAATCCGATACAGGTCACACATGAGTAAAGATAATTAAAATGCATAATTAAATGTGTTGGTCACAGAAATTAGGGGATACATACTGGATTATTGCAATTCTAATATGAAATCTGCCATTATTATTCAACCCTTAACCTATTTTCGATTCTACAGATGCTATCATATAACTGCAATCCCCAGAAAAATAAATGCTCAATCATGTTTTCATTCCAACTCAGTTTCGTTCCAGTTTATTAGGAACAAGCATACGATACAACGTAATGCATCACAAATGCCAGTTTCATTACAGCCCGTCCGAAAAGGAGGAGGAAGAAGCAGAGTTTATTTAATCCTAGCCCTTTTCATACCATAGCAATTGTATCCAATTCCCTTTCTCTCTGTAACAGAACAGTGAACACATTAATATACCATAGTAAGCATCCATCCATCCATCCATTTTCTACCGCTTATTCCCTTTTGGGGTGGCGGGGGGCGCTGGCGCCTATCTCAGCTACAATCGGGCGGAAGGCGGGGTACACCCTGGACAAGTCGCCACCTCATCGCAGGGCCCATAGTAAGCAAATAAATACATAAATAATCGTTGTCTCATTAAAAATAATAGTTCCGTGTACTTTGCAAACACTTGTAGTTTGAACAGTCTATTAAACTGAATCATATTGCTGCTTTGCTTAATCCGTTCCATACTTTAATCCCACATACAGATAAACTAAAGCAAGGGTCTCAAACGTACGGCCGGTGAGCCAGATCAGGCCCGCCAACAGGTTTTATCCGGCCTGCGTGACAAGTTTGCCAAGTATTAAAATGAGTTACTTTTTTTTTTCTGAATGAAAAAAACTGCTGTTCTAAATGTGTCCACTGGATGTCACAATAGCAATTCTGTTAGGACTAGAAAGAGGTACAAAGTAAAGAATGGAAACTTTAAAGCTGGTGTTTTATGTCGTTATTTGGCACCCTTACTCCCCAATAATGTCTTTTGTGTGGCTTTTAAGAATAGATGGTAGTATCTTGTGTACTCGGATAATAAACCATTTGTCTTGAAAATCAACTTTTACCTTGATAATCATTTTTTGTCTTGAAAATCAACTTTTACCGTTGCAATATGCCTCGTTGTCGTCTTTTTTCGATAATAATAACATTGATAATAAAACGTTTTTCTATACATCCAAAACACTTCGGAAAATCAGAGTCATTAGAGGCGGGACATGGACCAGACTGGTGAAATAAGGTGTTCTCCCACCGGGTTCTAGAATTACCGCCACGACAGGCACCAACTAGGGCAGGGGTAGGGAACCTATGGCTCTAGAGCCAGATGTGGTTCTTTTGATGACTGCATCTGGCTCTCAAATCCATTTTAGCTGACATTGCTTAACACGATAAATAATGAATAATTCCGCTGGTAATCACGATATTAAAAATAACGTTCAAAATATTAAAAAATTGTTATGAATTTTAATCCATCTATCCGTTTTCTACCACACCTGTTCAAAAAATAATGTTATTAAAAAGAATTAGAGACTTATTATACTAAAAAAATGTTGGTCTTACTTAAAAATGCACGCATTTAGTTGTATTCAGTGTTAAAAAAATATGATATGGCTCTCACGGAAATACATTTTTAAATATTTGGCTTTCATGGCTCTCTCAGCCTAAAAGGTTCCCGACCCCTGAACTAAGGTATGAAAACATAGTGAGAAAACGTAACCCTTTTGGATAGTTTTACCTCCGATTCTTACGGTTTGTTGAGTTAGCTCTGGGTTGATACGTGGACATGACAAAAGAAGTATTTGATACCTCGAAGAGTTCACATGTTTTTTGTCCAATCCCAGAAAGACTGTGACTTAAAGTTTAATCCTGGCTTTGTAGATAAACTGAGACCATGTCTAAATGTATTGTGTTTTTCATAACTGCAACAATTTCCTCAGAATTTTCAACAAACAACGTGTTTTTTCCAGAGGATTATTTGTGATTTGTACGTTTTCACAATGTGTTTGTTCTATTTTTGGCCCAAAGTAAACAACCTGGAGTTGTCTTTATTTTGAAGTTATCATGCCATGATTTTACCATTCCGGCCTACTTGGGAATGGATTTTCCTCCAAGCGACACCTGAGCTAAAATGAGTTTGACTCCCCTGTACTAAAGGTTTTAAGTGTTGTAAAATACTTACAACCTTTAAAACATTTAAAACATAAAACATTTGTAAATTAAAACAAATGTTTTAAATTACATTTTTCCCCAAGGTTACATTTTTTTTGTTGAGAAGAATTGTTGTACATTCTTGGGTAGCAGTTATAGTTTGCTTGGTACATCATTTTAGCTGTTTTCAAATGCACCAAATCGTTGAATTTGAAAAATTGTGATTTAATAAATAAAGGGTTTGTATGTTTTCTACTTTATATCCGACATTATGTATCATTCTGATATTTTTGGTTAACATTTTAGAATGAAGCACACGTTTGTAGTTGTTTCTCCATATTTTAGCACAATATCTCAGATATGCAAACACGAGCTAGCAGGAGAGAATATGAAGTGATTTTTTTATTTTTGGGCACCAGGTCGCCCGTAAGGACCAGATGAGTCGCCCGCTGGACTGTTCTAAAAATAGCTCAAATAGCAGCACTTACCAGTGAGCTGCCTCTATTTTTTAAATTGTATTTATTTACTAGCAAGCTGGTCTCGCTTTGCTGGACATTTTTAATTCTAAGAGAGACAAAACTCAAATAGAATTTGAAAATCCAAGAAAATATTTTAAAGACTTGGTCTTCACTTGTTTAAATAAATTCATTAATTTTTTCACTTTGCTTCTTACAACTTTCAGAAAGACAATTTTAGAGAAAAAATACAAACTTAAAAATGATTTTAAGATTTTTGAACACATATACCTTTTTACCTTTTAAATTCCTTCCTCTTCTTTTCTGACAATTTAAATCAATGTTCAAGTAAATGTATTTTTTTTTATTGTAAAGAATAATAAATACATTTTGATTTAATTCTTCATTTTAGCTTCTGTTTTTTCGACGAAGAATATTTGGGAAATATTTCTTCAAACTTATGATTAAAATTCAAAAATTATTCTGGCAAATCTAGAATATCTTTAGAATCAAATTTAAATCTTATTTCAAAGTCTCTTGAATTTCTTTTAAATGTTTTGTTGTGGAAAATCTAGAAGAAATAATGATTTGTCTTTGTTAGAAATATAGCTTGGTCCAATTTGTTATATATTCTAACAAAGTGCAGATTGGATTTTAACCTATTTAAAACATGTCATCAAAATTCAAAAATTAATCTTAATCAGGAAAAATTACTAATGATGTTCCACAAATTATTTTTTTTATTTTTTCAAACAGATTCAAAATAGCTAGTTTTTCCCTCCTTTTTTTCGGTTCAATTTTGAATTTCAAAGAGTCAAAATTGAAGAGTGTGAATGTTGTCTGTCTATCTGCGTTGGCCCTGCGATGAGGTGGCGACTTGTCCAGGGTGTATCCCGCCTTCCGCCCGATTGTAGCTGAGATAGGCGCCAGCGACCCTTGCGACCCCAAAAGGGAATAAGCGGTAGGAAATGGATGGATGGAAATTGAAGATAAACTATGTTTCAGAATTTAATTTAAATTTTTTTCCTGTTTTCGCCTCTTTCAAACCGTTCAATTAAGTGTTTTTTTTTATCATTTATCTGCAAAAAACCTTCCGTAAAAGGAAAAAAAAATGGAATGACAGACAGAAATAACCATTTTTTAAAAAATATATATAGATTTATTTATTAAAGATAAATTGAGCAAATTGGCTATTTCTGTCAATTTATTTAAGTGTGTATCAAACTGGTAGCCCTTGGCATTAATCAGTACCCAAGAAGTAGCTCTTGGTTTCAAAAAGGTTGCTGACCCCTGGACTAGAACATATTTTGCTTTATTCATTTTTGACGCTTTTCTTGCTATCACCTCATAAATCCAATAAAAAAGGACTCGTCAGTGAGCGAGGGTGTGCCTAATGTAGTGGCCGGTGAATCTAACAATTGTGTGCAAGCCAAAAGTCCACAACAACAAATAAAAACCCATCGCTCTCTCCCTCACGTCACAATCTCCAAACTGATCAGCATCACTTTCTTAGCTCCATGAGAGACATTTAAAAATAAAAAAATGCTTCAATGTTTGTGCAGACCCCAGTGCAGGTTTCTCCACATCAAGGGTGTCCAAAGTCATTTTTAAAGGGTCCCACGGCACATTTTAAAAATACAATTGAAAAAAATGTAAAACATAAAAAGTGGTATAAAAGAGCAAACAGGTGAAATGTAACAAGAAATTGTTGCAAAGCTGCCATGCAGGCGGTTTCTTTCTTTAAAAAAATAATAATGAATCAAAATCAATGTCATTTAGAATTATTGACCTATTCAAGGCTTCAATTACACATTAAATTATCCACTTTGAGATATTTTTGCGGGGAAAATGTTGCATATTTTGTGTTTTGCCGTATAAAAAAACCGAGCTGTTTTTTTTTTTTTTTTTCAAAGAAGGGCCTAAAACAAACAAACAAAAAACAAACAAACAATAAAACTTAAAATTGACGGATACATCTGAAATTGATCTGGAGATTGTGTTAAAAGTAAACAGTAAAAAAAATGTATAATTTATTTTCTAACACTTTTGGATCCCCAATTATTTTAGTGTGATTTGTTTTTAAGTGTCATATAGCTCAAAAATAATAATAAATCAAAATCCAAAATGAAGGCTTCATTGTTATACAATCTCTGAATATTCCACTTAAAGTTATTGGGTGAAAATATTGCATATTTGTGAAGTGAATTATATTTATATAGCGCTTTTCTCTAGTGACTCAAAGCGCTTTACATAGTGAAACCCAATATCTAAGTTACATTTAAAGCAGTGTGGGTGGCACTGGGAGCAGGTGGGTAAAGTGTCTTACCCAAGGACACAACGGCAGTGGCGGAAGCGGGGATCGAACCTGCAACCCTCAAGTTGCTGGCACGGCCACTCTGCCAACCGAGCTATACCGCCCCGGCACATTTTCTCTTTTTTCCATTTTTTTTTTTTCCTAATGTTGATCTAGAGATTTAAAACTTGAACAATAATGAAAATAGTAATACTGAATAATGACACATTTTTTATTATTTTTTTTTACCAAAACCCTTTGGGGTCCCCGGGATCATAACACATATAGTATGCGCCTGCCTTGAATTACTGCCGGGTCAAACTCGCTTCCCCAAAAAAATGAGCGCATGCTTAGTATTACCACCCAGTCAAACTTGTGATTCACGAGTGTTTCATTTCCAAAATGGAGGAGGCTGATTTCAATCATTTCAAATCGCATAAAGGGAAGAAGATTAAGAGCTATTCAGTAGGATTTAAGGTCCAAGCTTACATCACACTCATTTTTTTACTGCATGCCTTTGGTAAGTGTCGGAGTGAGAAGAGGTTTTGAAATAATTAGCGCATGCTTACTTTTACCGCATGCCGTTGGTAAGCGCAGGAGTGAGAAGAGGTTTTAATTTAATTAATGATCAGAATCAGAATCAGACACGCTTTATTAATCCCTGAGGGGAAATTAAAATTTTCAGCATTATTCAAGGAAATATGGTAATCCCAAATCCCAAATATTCCATTTGAAAAAGTTAATGGGTGAAAATATTGCATATTTTGTTTTTTTTTTCTTTGTTTTTTTCCCCTAATCTAGAGATTTAAAACTTGAATAATAATGAAAATAGTAATACTGAATAATGACACATTTTTATTTTTTTCTTTGGACCCAAACTCTTTGGGGTCTCTGGGATCATAACTGAATGGAGGCCTAAAAGTATATTATTGCAGTGTTTTTTAAAATAAAAACAAATGAAAATGGCCCCCGCTTGCTTTGATTTTTTCAGTGTGCAGCCCTCAGTGGAAAAAGTTTGGACACCCCTGCTCTACATGCTAACCCCTCTCTCTCTCTCTCTCCCCTGCTACCTTGTCTCCACACTGCTGGAGAAACCACAGCCAAATATTCCACCATCATTCAATCTTCTTCACTCTGCACGTTTTTGAAGCAAATGGAGGAAAAAAAAAGTGCTATAAAGTGTGAGGATAAATCAGCAGCAGCAGGCTGAGACAAAGAAACCAGTTGCGCAAAAGATGCTGGATGGGACTAAATTCGACATTCAAGTAACAAACAGACAACATGGCTGCTAAATGTATTTGTAAAACATGTATTTAGACTTTTTTTTTTTTTCAAAAGCAACACATTTTTGCTGGTAATCAATTATATAGAAAGCACCTGCGTCCCCCAACACAGAGAGAATATCTTCAAAATATACTAAAAAAACCAAAACAAATAGTTTTGACATACCTTCCTCCGCGCGGCAGTCTTCCAAAAGGTTCAGAATTAATATCCAAAGCAGCGAAGTCAGCGTCGTACAGGGATCCATGTTTGTCTGGCCAGTTCCGCGGTGGCTGTTGTCATCTCTCTCCGGCCTGCCAGCGCGCAAAGCTCCGCAGCAGAGGCGCACCGATCCCGGGGCGCGAGTGTGGAGCGAGAGACGTCCGGCTGAATAGTGCGCGGAGCCGGCGAGAGCAGGGTCTATTTAACACCTCGGAAGGCGGGGCTTAGGCTGACGATTGACAGCGCGGCGGGCCAATGGCGACGGGGGATGGAACCGCGCGTGCCGGCGCGTCGACCAATCACAGGCGGCCACTCTGAAAGCCTTTGCGCCAGGTGATCCCACTAAAGTCGTCGAGTCCTCGGCGTGACTTCTCTCCACCGCGGCTGGAATGCACTCGTCAGGAAAACATAGAAGCCAAGGAGAGCGGATGAAGTGGCAAGATAAGAGCTCCTTTTGGAAATGGCGTACATATTTGAGCAATAATGCACTTTATTCACCAGCTTGATTTATTTGATGTATAATCCAGCATTGGGTTAAAAAAGGAAACCTGCGAAACAGGCTTGTAGGGTTCATCATTTTTCATCATCATTTATTTTTATTCCTTTCATGAAAATGCATATTTACAAGCCACGTACAATTGACACTGTCATTGTTTTTTTTTGTTTTTCTTTCTTATACATTTTAATGATCAGAAAGGAGCAGATGGAAGAATTATATTCTTATATTTATCTGCCCCTTTTTTTAACACAAATTACAGTATTTTAGATGAATTATAAATGTTCCCTCCACCAACACCCGAACTCCAACATACTTTTCCATTTTCCTTTAAGCACTTTCACAATGACACGTCCAATCTAAATCAAAACTCAGTTTGATATAATTTCAGTTTTCTCTTTTTATAACTTTTTTTAAATACAAATATATTCTTACAGCTTTTTAAGTCTTTGTTTAGAGAATTCCATGCTTTCACACCAACAACAGACAAGCACAAGTTAAATAGCCTCTGTGTTTTTTCCTGACCTAACGTGTGTATGTATGTATATATTATATATATATATATATAAAACCGACATCAATCTCGAAAGGATATCACCACATGGGCTCAGGAACACTTCAGAAAACCACTGTCACTAAATACAGTTCGTCGCTCCAGGCGTAGTGGGTAGAGTGGCCGTGCCAGAAACCTGAGGGTTGCAGGTTCGCTTCCCACCTATGGACATCAAAGTCGCTGCCGTTGTGTCCTTGGGCAGGACACTTCACCCTTTGCCCCCGGTGCCGCTCACACCGGTGAATGAATGATGAATGAATGATTGGTGGTGGTCGGAGGGGCCGTAGGCGCAAACTGGCAGCCACGCTTCCGTCAGTCTACCCCAGGGCAGCTGTGGATACTGATGTAGCTTACCACCACCAGGTGTGAATGAATGATGGGTTTCCACTTCACTGTGAGCGCTTTGAGTATATAACAATAGATAAGCGCGATATAAATCTAATCCATTATTATTATTATTATTATTCCATCAGTAATTGCAAGTTAAGGCTCTACTATGCAAAGCCAAAGCCATTTATCAACAACATCCAAAAACGCCGGCCGCTTCTCTGGGCCCGAGATCACCTAAGATGGACTGATGCAAAGTGACAAAAGTGTTCTGTGGTCTGAGGAGTCCACATTTCAAATTGTTTTTGGAAATATTTGACATCGTGTCATCCGGACCAAATGGGAAGCGAACCATCCAGACTGTTATCGACGCAAAGTTGAAAAGCCAGCATGTGTGATGGTATGGGGGTGCATTAGTGCCCAGGGCATGGGTAACTTACACATCTGTGAAGGCAGATGGTACATACAGGTTTTGGAACAAGAAATGCTGCCATTTAAGCGCTGTCTTTTTCATGGACGCCCCTGCTTATGTTAGCAAGACAATGCCAAGCCACATTCAGTACGTGTTACAACAGCGTGGCTTCGTAAAAAAAGAAGAGTGCGGGGACTTTCCTGGCCCGCCTGCAGTCCAGACCTGTCTCCCATGGAAAATGTGTGAAGCGTAAAATAGGACAGCGGAGACCCCGGACTGTTGAAGGACTGAAGCTCTACATAAAACAAGAATGGGAAAGAATTCCACTTTCAAAGCTTCAACAATTAGTTTCCTCAGTTCCCAAACGTTTATTGAGTGTTGTTAAAAGAAAAGGTGATGTAACACAGTGGTGAACATGCCCTTTCCCAACTACTTTGGCACATGTTGCAGCCTTGAAATTCTAAGTTATTATTTGCAAAAAAAAAATAAGGTTTATGAGTTTGAACATCAAATATGTTGTCTTTGTAGCATATTCAACTGAATATGGCTTGAAAACGATTTGCAAATCATTGTATTCTGTTTATATTTCCCAACTCATATGGAAACGGGGTTTGTAGGTGTTAATTTAGACTAGAGTACGTTTTCCAATGCCGCCGTGTCTTAAAAGTGAACATAAAGGACCCATGAGTTATATCCATCTGACAGGGAAAGGCAGCACAGATGCATGCAGCACATTAAAAGATGCTTACAAGCAGTGGACATTTGGGACTTGACTTGGACCTAAGATCACACCAATCAATATTGTAGTCTGTTAGAGGAAACACGACTATTTATCAAACTCAAGTGCACCGACAACTGAGTGTCGGCACCGACTCACAACAGCAAATGATTGACATTTAAAAAGTAAACTATGAAAAAGTACAATTTCGCATCATAGCACTTGGAGATATTTGTATATTGGAGGTATGCAAACTTCCCAGTGGCCTGTCTATCTATACTCCACTTTTCTTTGAATATAAATAAGTTTATTTGTAATTTTAGAAAGACTTTTCTCGGGTGATTTTTATTTGCTTTGTGCAATTGCACTTTTCAAATCTCCATCCGACAGCAACAACAACAATCGGCGGTGAGATTATTCCTGTGATGGGACCGCTGCCTTCCTCAAGCGAATATTGATTGAGTCCTACTTGGAGTGAGGAGACATGTTCGGAGTATTCTCCACCACGCAAATATTATTGAGCGTCTCTCTCTCTCTCTCTCTCTCTCTCTGTCCCCTTGTACTTCTTCAGAATCAAGAGAGAGAGAGATGGCTAAAGCGATGGAAAATTCCGTTTCAAGTTTTGCATCATTTTTTGTTCTTTCTTTCTTCTCTCAGCACCCTGTTTCTTGGCCGTCGTCGGCGGCGCTCACACAGACGCACACAATTTTGCAATGAATCGATTACTTTGCAGCGTACTCGGCCTCAAAAACAATGCTAGTAATTGCTGATTGACATGTAAGAACACTTGTGATCTGAATGCCGATTCATCCTTCAAGTCCCCAAACGCGTTCCTAACCCCTTGCAAGCGTATAAAGTCAAATCATCTCAGTGTTCAGCACAGGGATTTTGCCAGGTTGTGAAAGATACGAACTGGGATCGAATCCCGGCCGGAGAGGTACCGTATTTTTCGATCTATAAGGCGTACTTAAAATCCTTTCATTTTCTCAAAAAGCGACAGTGCGCCTTATAACTCGGAATAATTCTGGTTGTGCTTACCCACCTTGAAACAATAGTATTTGGTACATGGTGTACTGATAAGTGTGATCAGTAGATGGCAGTCACACATAAGAGATATGTGTAGACTGCAATATGATGGAAGTAAACAACACAACTTTAAATTTTCCATTGACAAAATAGAACATTACACACGGCGCTGAAAAATCTGCCAAAAAGCTTTTAGTACGACTTCGGTAAGCTTTGAAGCCGCAAAGCTTGATGAATTGTCGTCGCATTAAACATACATGTATTGTACGGTGTGTTTATAAGGACAGCAAAATGTCACCTTTTAGCAAACGTACTACCAGGCGTTTGGTTTCGCTATATTATCGAAAACCAACTTTTCTTACCTTCTGGTACCTGCTGATGTTTCTTTGACATCTGCATAAGTATTGAAAATGTGCGCCCGTCCGCGATTGTAGTCCGTGTCAACGCCATAATCAAAAGATTCTTCTTTTTCTCTACCTTATGTGGCATTCATCTTCCACTGTTGCCATTTCTAATATAAATTAGTGTATAGTTTTTACTTATATCCGTCAGTAGACTCGCTATCAAAGCGCTAAAAACTGTAGTGGGTTTACAAAATCCACCCATGGAACTTTAGTTATTAGAGGTTTCCAGTAGATGGCAGTCCCTCATAAGAGATCGATTGATTGAAACTTTTATTAGTAGATTGCACAGTTCAGTACATATTCCGTCAAATTGACCACTAAATGGTAACACCCGAATACGTTTTTCAACTTGTTTAAGTCGGGGTCCACGTTAATCAATTCATGGTATAGATACGTGTAGACTGCAATATGACGCCAGTAAACAACACCAAAACTTTAAATGTTCCTCTGAGAATGAAGAACATTACAGACGACACTCAAAAATCTGTCAAAATGTTTTAGTTTGACATTGAAGCCGCCCCACTTGATGGATTGTTGGCCCATTACGGCTAACGTAGTCAGAGATAAAGGTTTTTATTATGGTGTGTGTATTAGGACCGCAAAATGGCACCCATTAGCAGACATATCTGTCAGGTTTGTACCTGACAGTTTGGTCTATGTCTTAGTTTTTCCTCTGTCTTTAGTTCCTGTCAGCAATCTTATTTTGGTCTCCCTGAGTGGTGTGTCCCCTCGGCTGTGGGTGATTGGCACCTGACCACACCTGGTGTCAATCAGCCAGAAACTATTCAGACCTGCTTTCTCCTCCAGTCAGTGCTGGATTATTATCATTACGGCTTGTAGCTCCGACCGTTTGTACCTGAACCTGTAGCTGTTTGCAGCGGGCTATATTTTTGTTGCTAGTTCCTGTTTGCTGGATCCTGTTTCCCATTTGCTGTTCCTAGTTCCTGGTTTGTTCCTGCACAATGCCTGTCACTTTCTCTGCATCTTGGGGTTCGTCAACAACACACAGTGACAATATCATCTGCCGTTTTGTTTCGCAATACTATGCAAAACCAACTTTTCTTACCTTCTGGTACCTGCTGATGTGTATTTGAGATCCCCATAAGTACTGAAAATGTGCGCACGTCCGCCACTGTTGTCCGTGCTGGAGCCGTAGTCGATAAGCATCTTCTTTTTCACTATCTTCTTGTTATGGGGCATTCATCTTCCCTTGTTGCCATTTGTAATATAAAGTAGCCTTAAATTCTAACATATATCTCGCTATGGAAGCGCTAAAACATACCGGTGTAGTGAGTTTCTATAATTCACCCAACCGGACGGCTTTCCACGGGACACATTGTTGTACGAGTGAGCCACGGATAAGTTGATGCTGCTCCGTCATTTAGCTCCATCTTTTGACACTTCTTCCACTCCCGTCCTTGCACGCTACACGGCTACAACAAAGATGACGGGGAGAAGACGCTGTGGAAGGTGAGCCACGTAAATAAAACCGCCCACAGAACGGCGCATCCGGAAGCGACTGTCAGGAAGCGGCTTGAAGATAATCTGTAAAACATCATCTATGTAACATTTTGACCAAAGAACCACCGTTATATGCTATGTCAGGGTTAGGGAACCTATGGCTCGCGAGCCAGATGTGGCTTTTTTGATGACTACATCTGGCTCTCGGATAAATCTGAGCTGACATTGCTTAACATGATAAGTAATGAATAATTTCCACTTGTAATAAGTGTTAAAAATAATGTTCAAAACATAAAACATTCTCATACATTTTTAGTCCATCCATCCGTTTACTACCGCACCTGTTCAAGAAGTTGTGTTAAGAAGTTATTTTCCGCCCGATTGTAGCTGAGATAGGCGCCAGCGCCCCCCGCGACCCCAAAAGGGAATAAGCGGTAAAAAATGGATGGATGGATGGTTAGTGTGGGGCTTGTCCTCCTGGGGGTTGTTCAGACCACCAAGCACCGACATGAGAGCCCGTTTCAGGGTTACAATATTGTTTTATATTTTAATAAGTCTCTCAGTTGCTTTCCAGCAATTGTATTTTTCTCTTTCGTTCTCGCTCGCGCTCTGGCTCCAGCCCCAACCCCGTCTCTCCTCCTGACTGCTGCTTATAACAGAGCGACAGGTGATTAGATAACAAGGCTCAGGTGAGCCATCCACGCACCTGTCGCTGATTTCGAGACCGGTCCTGGCACACCCTAGTTCACTGCAGGCCCGCGGGCCACGCCCCCTCCACAGTTAGCTTCAGAATAACAATGTTATTACAAAGAATAAGAGACCTATTATACTCTAGAAATTTTGGTCTTACTTAAAAATGCACGCGTTTAGTTGTGTTCAGTGTTAAAAAAAATATTATGTGGCTCTTAGGGAAATACATTTTAAAATATTTGGCTTTTTGGCTCTCTCAGCCAAAAAGGTTCCCGACCCCTGTGCTATGTAGACCATAAGGAAGTGATTCATATTTAGAAAATAAATCAAAATATGACGCCTTTAATGCGCCTTATAATCCGACGCTCCTTTTGTAGGAAAAAAGACCTGACTAGACCAGCTCGCCTTATAGTCCGGTGCGCCCTATGGTCCAGAAAATACGGTACTCTTTCATGTCATAGTCAAATTATCTTCATTCTAGTTCCATAAATACACAGTCTGTTGCTTGTTAGTTTCCGGGTGTTGTTAATCAAGGGAAGACCTGATGCTAAACAAGTCCTAGTTCCGTCACGAATTAACGAGTTCAGTGCATCCGTCCATTACATCTCGTTTCTTGATCGAATTCCAGGATATTACTTACTGTGTTTTTTGTTTTGATTACAAAGCCCTCATCAAAAACATAAACAAGACGATGAATGACTGACGATACTGAACCTCCAGTGTGTAGTACTAAGAAGCAGAATAACTTACCTACCTCTGATGTTTACTATCGCGACTTGTCAAGCTTGAATGACCTTTCTCCACCTTTTGCTCGGTAACCAATGGTTTGGTCCGTTATTAAGGCCGTCGCCCTGGCATCCGTCCCCTATCTTCTCTATACGGCACACATCCGATCATCAAGTCATGCTCACACACAGATTAGGGGCCGTCAGTCCGACTGATCCACCCCAGTGGGCGGGCTCCTGCTCTCGGTTGTGAGAGCTGATGAACACATCATGTCATCTGCAGTGGTTACTTATTAGACCAGAGGCTAAATGCCCTTTTATTCACTTGTCTAGTACCACTACGTTTTCTATCACTCACACACTTGGATAATACACTATATTGCCAAAAGTATTTGGCCACCCATCCAAAGGTCCAGAATCAGGTGTCCTTATCACTTGTATGAAATCAAGCACTTAGGCACGGAGACTGTTTCTATAAACATATGTGAAAGAACGGGTCCCTTTCAGTGATTTCCAGCATTGAACTGTCATCAATCAATCAATCAATGTTTATTTATATAGCCCCAAATCACAAATGTCTCAAAGGATTGCACAAATCATTACGACTGCGACATCCTCGGAAGAACCCACATAAGGGCAAGGAAAACTCACATCCAGTGGGACGCCAGTGACAATGCTAACTATGAGAAACCTTGGAGAGGACCTCAGATGTGGGCAACCCCTACTCCCCTCTAGTGGACCGAAAGCAATGGATGTGGAGCGGGTCTAACATGATACTGTGAAAGTTCAATCCATAGTGGCTCCAACACAGCCGCGAGAGTTCAGTTCAAGGCGGATCCAAGACAGCAGCGAGACTCCCGTCCACAGGAAACCATCCCAAGCGGAGGCGGATCAGCAGCGTAGAGATGTCCCCAACCGATACACAGGCGAGCGGTCCATCCTGGGTCCCGACGAGCGGTCCATCCTGGGTCTCAACTCTGGACAGCCAGTACTTCATCCATGGTCATCGGACCGGACCCCCCTTTGGGAGAATTCCATGCTCCAAACCCTGTGGGAACAGTTTACAGCGGGTCGGTTTTTATTATAAGAAAATGGAAGAAGTTTGGGAACAACAGCAACTCAGCCACCAAGTGGTAGGCCACGTAAACTGACAGAGAGGGGTCTGCGGATGCTGAAGCGCATAGTGCAAAGAATTCGCCGACTTTCTCCACAGTCAGTTGCTACAGAGCTCCAAACTTCATGTTACCTTCCAATTAGCCCACGTACAGTACGCAGAGAGCTTCATGGAATGGGTTTCCATGGCCGTGCAGCTGCATCTAAGCTATACATCACATGCACAAAAACAGGAACTATCCACCCATCCATTTTCTACCGCTTATTCCCTTTCGGGGTCGCGGGGGGGCACTGGCGCCTATCTCAGCTACAATCGGGCGGAAGGCGGGGTACAACCTGGACAAGTCGCCACCTCATCGCAGGGCCAACACAGATAGACAGACAACATTCACACTCACATTCACACACTAGGGCCAATTTAGTGTTGCCAATCACCTATCCCCAGGTGCATGTCTTTGGAAGTGGGAGGAAGCCGGAGTACCCGGAGGGAACCCACGCATTCACGGGGAGAACATGCAAACTCCACACAGAAAAGATCCAGAGCCTGGATTTGAACCCAGGACTGCAGGACCTTTGTATTGTGAGGCAGACGCACTAACCCCTCTGCCACCGTGAAGCCCAAAACAGGAACTAATGAGGTCCAAAACTGACAGAACATAACTAAACAAAACATGATCAAGACCCACAGATCATGACAGGATGGCAGAAGCGGGATCGAACTTGGAACCCTCAAGTTGCTGGCATGGCGACTCTAGCAACCGAGCTATATCACAACTTTTGCAGCAACTTTCTGGCGAATGGACTGAAAGCTGTGCTAATCCAACTGAGTGAAGATTATTATTGTTATTTTTTTTAATGGAAGGTAACAACAATGTAAGAAGACTGGAATGGGAAGATGTCACCTCCTGGGCACCGTACACATCTGCATTTTTTTGTTTTCCATGTGACTTCTCGCAGCGTAAGGACAAGTAAGTAAGAGCACACACTGCACGACATGCAAAGTATTAAGGATTTCATCAAGACATGTCCAGAAGATGAACCCGGGATCATTTACTCAGCGAACGTCCCTGACATAACTCCGCTCAGATCAAATCTGGGCCAAGTGTGTGCAAACAATCCAGATTCTGTTCAACCCCCATTGGTCCACCTTTGTGGATTTGATCAGACCCACTGCAATAAATGGATCTGATGATCATTACAATAAGCTGCTGAAGAATGCCTTGTAGGTTGTATGTTTGTATTTAGTATGAGTAGGGTTGTTTCCATACCAATATTTTAGTACTAGTACCAAAATGTATTTTGATATTTCAAATACTTTTTCTGTCGTAACGTGGACGGAACATGGCGTGAAGGTAAATACATGTTTTAATTATACTATAAAAGTGCAAACAAAAGGAGTTGGAGAGCCTGCAGCAGTGAAGAAGAGCAGAAGCGACGGAGAGCAAGACGACGACGACGGGGGCGGCTGAGGAGCGACCCAAGAGCGAGCAGTGGAGGAGGAGCTGAAAGCGACCCACCCTGCAGACAAGCTTGATTGAAAAATAAAGCAAGTCAAACCTGATCAATCATGTCCTTCCTCGGTGGTACATGGAACCCGCATGACAGCGAGGGACTGTCACATTTGGCACCCAACCTGGCTGGACCACCGGAGGCGGGGGAGGTCGATTCCCTGTGGGCTCTGCTTGCTGCAAGGCCGGCCAGCGCGCCAACGAGAGCCCACATGAGATGTGTTTCAAGTACTGACAAAATATACAGCATACGAAGGGACAAAATAAAAGTATATACAACTATGTTGAAGCTAAAATAAACTCAATTAATAATTGTTTCCGTAACACTTTAGTATAGGGCAGGGGTTGGCAACCCATTCCATTTTCTACCGCTTATTCCCTTTTGGGGTCGCGGGGGGCGCTGGCGCCTATCTCACCTACAATCGGGCGGAAGGCGGGGTACACCCTGGACAAGTCGCCACCTCATCGCAGGGCCAACACAGATAGACAGACAACATTCACACTCACATTCACACACTAGGGCCAATTTTGTGTTGCCAATCAACCTATCCCCAGGTGCATGTCTTTGGAAGTGGGAGGAAGCCGGAGTACCCGGAGGGAACCCACGCATTCATGGGGAGAACATGCAAACTCCACACAGAAAGATCCCGAGGCTGGATTTGAACCCAGGACTGCAGGACTTTCGTATTGTGAGGCAGACGCACTAACCCCTCTGGGGTTGGCAACCCAAAATGTTGAAAAAAAAAGCCATATTGGACCAAAAATACAGAAACAAATATGTCTGGAGCTGCAAAAACATTGAAAGCCATATTACATACAGATAGTGTGTCATGAAATATACATTGAATTAAGTGGACTTCAGGGAAACTAAATGAATTCAAATATAGCTACCAATGAGGCATAATGATGCAATATGTACATATAGCTAGCCTAAATAGCATGTTAGCATCGATTAGCTTACGGTGACCAAATATGACTGATTAGCACTCCACACAAGTCAATAACATCAACAAAACTTCCTTGTGGGCTCTGCTTGCTGCGAGGTCCGGCCAGCGCGCCAACGAGAGCCCACAGGGGATCATCCTCCCCCCGCCTCTGGTGATCCAGCCGGGTTGGGCGCCAAATGTGACAGTCCCTCGCTGTCGTGCGGGTTCCATGTACCACCGAGGAAGGACATAATCGATCAGCTTTGACTTACTTTTTTTTTTCAATCAATCGTGTCTGAAAGTAGGGTCGCTTTTCAGCTCCTCCTCCACAGCTCGCTCTTCGGTCGCTCCTCAGCCGCCCCCGTCGTCGTCGTCTTGCTCTCTGTCGCTTCCGCTCTTCTTCACTGCTGCAGGCTCTCCAACTCCTTCCGCCCCCGTTCTCTCCTCCTTCTCCCCATTTATACATCAGGAGGAGATACGATAATCGTATCCAGGTGCGTGATCCACACACCTGATCTCGCCGTCCACTCAAACTCTCCGCCCTGCCCCGCTGCTTGTTCGCCGGCTGCGCTTCTCCACAGTCATGACGCGACTACGATGCACCGTCATGCTCCTAAAAAATATATATTATTAAATATGGCAAACCGGTACTTTTCAAACAGAGTACAGTATCATTTTTGATTTTTTGACCAGTTGATCTGCCGTTTCTTTTCTTTTTCTTCTATGTCCCACTCTCCCTTGTGGAGGGGGTCCGGTCCAATCCGGTGGCCATGTACTGCTCGCCTGTGTATCGGCTGGGGACATCTCTGCGCTGCTGATCCGCCTCCGCTTGGGATGGTTTCCTGCTGGCTCCGCTGTGAACGGGACTCTCGCTGCTGTGTTGGATCCGCTTTGGACTGGACTCTCGCGACTGTGTTGGATCCATTATGGATTGAACTTTCACAGTATCATGTTGGACCCGCTCGACATCCATTGCTTTCCTCCTCTCCAAGGTTCTCATAGTCATCATTGTCACCGACGTCCCACTGGGTGTGAGTTTTCCTTGCCCTTATGTGGGCCTACCGAGGATGTCGTAGTGGTTTGTGCAGCCCTTTGAGACACTAGTGATTTAGGGCTATATAAGTAAACATTGATTGATTGATTGATTGATTGATTCATTGGTACCGTGATACTATACCAGTACCGGTATACGGTACAACCCTAGGTATGAGCTCAAAATGTATTCATCTTCCCATCTCATCTTTCATCACACTTTAAATTGAACCATGACTAGCATACTCTATTAAAACTCAAAATATACAACAAATCGGTTTTATTTGTCTGCCATTTCTTTAGAAATTTTACAGAGATCCCCTCAATGGACAACCAACTAACACACACAAACAACCTGAGAGCTTGCAGGGGGCCATTAAAGCAGTAAATAGATGTCAATGCAAGCCCACCCATCAGTACATGTACTTGCAGCTCAATCCCGAGGTTCATTACGTGACAATTTCATGCTTATGCACCCCATCACGGAAACCCCCCCCCCCCCCCCCCCCCCCCACCCCCCCGTAAGACCACATGCAGGCAGTCTGCAGACCTCTAACTCTTCCACAGCTCACGGTAAAACATTTGCTTTTTTTATATATACGTGTCATGGATATATATATATATATATATATATATATATATATATATATATATATATATATATATATATATATACTGCACGTTTCCAGAGCATATAATGCTGGAAAGACGTGAATCCATCTATTATTTAACAGAATAATGGGAGAGGAGTTTGACAATAAAATACAAATAGAGGGGTATTATGTTGTAATGCCCTTTTCTAGCAGTGACGTGCGGAGAACTAAAAACCAGGTGAGGCATACATACTTTTTTTTCACTTGAATTCATAAGTGCAGCTCTGGTCATTGTTGATCATACTTTGATACTTTGAGACCTCCGATTTCGGGAGTTGGGGGGGGGGGGGGGGTGCAGGGGGCGTGGTTAAGAGGAGAGGAGTATATTTACAGCTAGAATTGACCAAGTCAAGTGTTTCATATATATTTAAATAGACTCCCTTTTTGGACCAGTTGATCTGCCGTTTCTTTTCTTTTTCTCCTATGTCCCACTCTCCCTTGTGGAGGGGGTCCGGTCCGATCCGGTGGCCATGTACTGCTTGCCTGTGTATCGGCTGGGGACATCTCTGCGCTGCTGGTCCGCCTCCGCTTGGGATGGTTTCCTGCTGGCTCCGCTGTGAACGGGACTCTCGCTGCTGGATCCGCTTTGGACTGGACTCTCGCGGCTGTGTTGGATCCATTATAGATTGAACTTTCACAGTATCATGTTAGACCCGCCCGACATCCATTGCTTTCCTCCTCTCCAAGGTTCTCATAGTCATCATTGTCACCGACGTCCCACTGGGTGTGAGTTTTTCCTTGCCCTTATGTGGGCCTACCGAGGATGTCGTAGTGGTTTGTGCAGCCCTTTGAGACACTAGTGATTTAGGGCTATATAAGTAAACATTGATTGATTGATATATGTATATATATAATAATAATAATAATAATAATGGATTAGATTTATATCGCGCTTTTCTATTGTTAGAAACTCAAAGCTCTCACAGAGAAGTGGAAACCCATCATTCATTCACACCTGGTGGTGGTAAGCTACATCTGTAGCCACAGCTGCCCTGGGGTAGACTGACGGAAGCGTGGCTGCCAGTTTGCTCCTACGGCCCCTCCGACCACCACCAATCATTCATTCATCATTCATTCACCGGTGTGAGCGGCACCGGGGGCAAAGGTGAAGTGTCCTGCCCAAGGACACAACGGCAGCGTTTTTTTGGATGTCAATAGGTGGGAAGCGAACCTGCAACCCTCAGGTTTCTGGGACGGCCGCTCCATCCACTACGCCATGCCGCCCCTTATTTATATATATATATATATATATATATATATATATATATATATATATATATATATATATATACACTGAAATGAAAAAATTCAAGTATTTCTCTTATTTATATATATATATATAAGAGAAATACTTGAATTTTCGTGTCCATTTATTTATTTATATATATATAAATAAGAGAACTACTATATATATATATATATAGAATATATATATAAGAGAAATACTTGAATTTCCGTGTTCATTTATTTACACATATACACAGACAAACTCTGGCCAGAGTTTGACACCCATGCCTTAGAAATACAATGTGGTCCTCTGTCCCAAAGGGACTTTCGGTCCCTAAAAAGACCTCTATCCGGTACACCTTTTGCATGAAAGCAGACCTTTATGGACCTGCTCATTGGCAGCGTGCTTTATAATCCGGTTCGCCCTATTGTCCAAAAAATACGGTCCTACCAACGGGCTTGATGGGACGATAGGTGAGCTGAGAAGCGGAGAAAATGGGTCTTTGATAACAGCTGGAATCAAGTCCCAGATGGGTTGGACCATAGCTGTGTTATTCCCAAAGGGGGACATGTTAAAAGCTGCCTGGTAAAAAGGTGTTAATGCGTCTTTGAAAGAGATATGTGCCTACACGTATATATGGAGTACAGGCCACTTACTGCATAGACACACACACACACACACACACACACACACACACACACTGCTGTGTGTGTATGCTGCGGCGGCGACAATAATTTCAATCAATCAATCAATGTTTATTTATATAGCCCCAAATCACAAATGTCTCAAAGGACTGCACAAATCATTACGACTACAACATCTTCGGAAGAACCCACAAAAGGGCAAGGAAAACTCACACCCAGTGGGCAGGGAGAATTCACATTCAGTGGGACGCCAGTGACAATGCTGACTATGAGAAACCTTGGAGAGGACCTCAGATGTGGGCAACCCCCCCCCCCCCGTCTAGGGGACCGAAAGCAATGGATGTCGGGCGGGTCTAACATGATACTGTGAAAGTTCAATCCATAGTGGCTCCAACACAGCCGCGAGAGTTCAGTTCAAAGCAGATCCAAGACAGCAGCGAGAGTCCCGTCCACAGGAAACCATCCCAAGCGGAGGCGGATCAGCAGCGTAGAGATGTCCCCAACCGATACACAGGCGAGCGGTCCATCCTGGGTCCCGACGAGCGGTCCATCCTGGGTCTCGACTCTGGACAGCCAGTACTTCGTCCATGGTCATCGGACCGGACCCCCTCCACAAGGGAGGGGGGGACATAGGAGAAAAAAGAAAAGAAGCGGCAGATCAACTGGTCTAAAAAGGAGGTCTATTTAAAGGCTAGAGTATACAGATGAGTTTTAAGGTGAGACTTAAATGCTTCTACTGAGGTAGCATCTCGAACTGTTACTGGGAGGGCATTCCAGAGTACTGGAGCCCGAACGGAAAAAGCTCTATAGCCCGCAGACTTTTTTTGGGCTTTGGGAATCACTAATAAGCCGGAGTCCTTTGAAGGCAGATTTCTTGCCAGGACATATGGTACAATACAATAATGCTACAATACAATAATAGAAACGGAGTGTTTTAAATTGGCACAAGAGGCCAGACGTCATTTCTCTGCTTTATTCCGCCGGGTTCGCGGCGACTTCTTGAGACGATTAGCTGCCAGGCAACATTTGAGGGGAATGAGGTTACCAACGCACTACCGGATGCAAAGTTTTTATTACCTTCATTAGTATTTTTATAACTGCAATTTGTGATGTGTAAGTGGATTTATCGCGACGCCTCTCTCCCTTTTATTCATGCAAATGAGACTATAACCTTTACGCATGGCGGGACTGTAAATCACACTTTAAATAATTGATAGGGACGATGCACGCGGTGTGGGAGTGACAACACTGCTTGTCAAAGTCTCTTTACTGCGGGGACAAAAGTGTGTTCGCATACATCACATTTGAGGAGCAAAAGCCATGTCCGGGCGATTTGTTTCGGTAAAAGGGTTTAAGAGCCCACGGGAGAATCAATCAATCAATCATCCATCTTCTTCCGCTTAGCCGAGGTCGGGTCGCGGGGGCAGCAGCCTAAGCAGGGAAGCCCAGACTTCCCTCTCCCCAGCCACTTTGTCTAGCTCTTCCCGGGGGATCCCGATGCGTTCCCAGGCCAGCCGGGAGACATAGTCAATCAATGTTTACTTATATAGCCCTAAATCACTAGTGTCTCAAAGGGCTGCACAAACCACAACACGAACCACTAGGACGTCCTCGGTAGGCCCACATAAGGGCAAGGAAAAACTCACACCCGGTGGGACGTCGGTGACAATGATGACTATGAGAACCTTGGAGAGGAGGAAAGCAATGGATGTCGAGTGGGTCTAACATGATACTGTGAAAGTTCAATCCATAATGGATCCAACACAGTCGCAAGAGTCCAGTTCAAAGCGGATCCAACACAGCAGCGAGAGTCCCGTTCACAGCAGAGCCAGCAGGAAACCATCCCAAGCGGAGGCAGATCAGTAGCGCAGAGATGTCCCCAGCCGATACACAGGCAAGCAGTACATGGCCACCGGATCGGACCGGACCCCCTCCACAAGGGAGAGTGGGACATAGGAGAAAAAGAAAAAGAAGCGGCAGATCAACTGGTCTAAAAAGGGAGTCTATTTAAAGGCTAGAGTATACAAATGAGTTTTAAGGTGAGACTTAAATGCTTCTACTGAGGTGGCATCATGAACTGTTACCGGGAGGGCATTCCAGAGTACTGGAGCCCGAAAGGAAAACGCTCTATAGCCCGCAGACTTTTTTTGGGCTTTGGGAATCAGCTGAGTGTGAAGCGACCGGAATGAGAATCAGCACCTCCAAGTCCAAGTCCATGGTTCTCGCCCGGAAAAGGATGGAATGCCATCTCCGGGTTGGGGAGGAGACCCTGCCCCAAGTGGAGGAGTTCAAGTACCTAGGAGTCTTGTTCACGAGTGAGGGAAGAGTGGATCGTGAGATCGACAGGCGGATCGGTGCGGCGTCTTCAGTAATGCGGACGTTGTATCGATCCGTTGTGGTGAAGAAGGAGCTGAGCCGGAAGGCAAAGCTCTCAATTTACCGGTCGATCTACGTTCCCATCCTCACCTATGGTCATGAGCTTTGGGTCATGACCGAAAGGATAAGATCACGGGTACAAGCGGCCCAAATGAGTTTGGGTCTCTCCCTTAGAGATAGGGTGAGAAGCTCTGTCATCCGGGAGGAACTCAAAGTAAAGCCGCTGCTCCTCCACATGGAGAGGAGCCAGATGAGGTGGTTCGGGCATCTGGTCAGGATGCCACCCGAACACCTCCCTAGGGAGGTGTTTAGGGCACGTCCAACCGGTAGGAGGCCACGGGGAAGACCCAGGACACGTTGGGAAGACTATGTCTCCCGGCTGGCCTGGGAACGCCTCGGGATCCCCCGGGAAGAGCTAGACGAAGTGGCTGGAGAGAGGGAAGTCTGGGTTTCCCTGCTTAGGCTGCTGCCACCGCGACCCGACCTCGGATAAGCGGAAGATGATGGATGGATGGATGAAATGACTTCCTTTGTTTTCCTGTTATTCTGATGTCCAACCTAAATCAACAATGGTGAGAACTGCTCATATGAATACAAGTAAAAAAAAATTAAAAAAGAAGAAAAACAACTCCAAAAGTATGTATGCCTCACCTGGTGTTTAGTTCACCTCACGTCACTCACCAGGACATTAAAAATCAAACCCGAATGAAAAAGACCTATAAAAAACTAAATTAAAGACAGGAAAATAAAGAGTGGAAGGTAAAATTACTGACATGACAAATGTCTAGAAGCAGACTGTTAAATCGTCATGATGCCTTTTGGAGGCGAGGCAAATGAAGGAAGGAAGGAAGGAAG
>NC_084631.1:2394183-2456683 GCF_033978795.1 Nerophis ophidion | reverse complement strand
GTTGTGGAGCTCCTCACATCTGAACATTGTTTACAATCATGGCCACCAGCAGCCAGAGCGATTCGGACCGAGAAAGCGACGATTTCCCCATTAATTTGAGCGAGGATGAAAGATTTGTGGATGAGGAAAGTGAGAGTGAAGGACTAGAGGAAAAAAAAAAAAAGACTATACAGTGGGAGTGATTCAGATAATATTAAACATAGCTCGGTTGGTAGAGTGGCCGTGCCAGCAGCTTGAGGGTTGCAGGTTCAATTCCCGCTTCCGCCATCCTAGTCACTGCCGTTGTGTCCTTGGGCAAGGCGCTTTACCCACCTGCTCCCAGTGCCACCCACACTGCTTTAAATGTAACTTAGATATTGGGTTTCACTATGTAAAGCGAAAATATAATTCACTTCACAAATTTACTTGGATAATTCTGGAAAATCCCTTATCTGCTTATTGTGTTACTAGTGTTTTAGTGAGATTATATGGTCGTACCTGTACAACCTGAAGGTCGGAGGGGTGTGGTGACCGCCAGTGTCTCTGAGGGAAGCCACGTTTTTCGAAGAGGCGAAGGCAGCCGATGCTTCCTCCACGTTGGAAGCATCCGACGGTCGGTGGCGGCCGGTGGGAGGAGGCAAGAGAGTCCGCAGCTGCCTCTTTGACAGGTGCAGGAGGAACGACCCAAAGTCTCCGCTCATGTCGACGGTAAAAGCAGACTTATTAGGACCATTTTCTCACCGGAAACATGACATGTGGTAGGGAGCCGTGTTCGCTTGACCGCTCTGTTCCATAGTAAAGCTTCACCATCATCTTTCGGGAATGTAAACAATGAAACACCGGCTGTGTTTGTGTTGCTAAAGTCGGCCGCAATACACCGCTTCCCACCTACATCTTTCTTCTTTGACGTCTCCATTATTAATTGAACAAATTGCAAAAGATTCAGCAACACAGAAGTCCAGAATACTGTGGAATTATGCGATGAAAAGAGACGACTTATAGCTGTGAACGGTGCTGGACCAAAATGTCCTCTACAATGCGTCATCATACCTTAAAGTTTTAGCATGGTACTTCCGCGGGAAATTTAAAATTGCAATTTAGTAAACTAAAGCGGCCGTATTGTCATGTGTTGCAATGTTAATATTTCATCATTGATATATAAACTATCAGACTGCGTGGTCGCTAGTAGTGGCTTTCAGTAGGCCTTTTAGTATATTTTAAATCAAGGGTCACCAACCTTTTTGAAACCGAGAGCTACTTCTTGGGTACTGATTAATGCCAAGGGCTACCAGTTTGATACACACTTAAATACATTGCCAGAAATAGCCAATTTGCTCAATTTACCTTTAATAAATACATTTATATATATATATATATATATATATATATATATACATATATATATATATATATAAAAATGGGTATTTCTACCGGTCAGAGAATAAACGATAAAAAAAATACTTAATTGAATGGTTTAAAAGAGGAGAAAACAGGAAAAAAATTCAAAATAAATTGTGAAACATAGTTCGTCTTCAATTTCGACTCTTTAAAATTCAAAATTCAACCCCAAAAAAAAAAGAGAAAAACTAGCTAATTCTAATCTTTTTTAATACATTTAAAAAAGAATTCATGGAACATCATTAGTGATTTTTCCTGATTAAGATTAATTTTAGAATGTTGATGACATGTTTTAAATAGGTTAAAATCTAATCTTCACTTTGTTAGAATATATAACAAATTGGACCAAGCTATATTTCTAACAAAGACAAATCATTATTTCTTCAAAATTTATCACAGCAAAAATTGTAAAATAAATTCAAAAGACTCTGAAATAAGATTTAAATTTGATTCTACAGATTTTTTAGATTTGCCAGAATATTTTATTTATTTATTTTAATCATAAGTTTGAAGAAATATTTCACAAATATTTTTTGTCGAAAAAACAGAAGCTAGAATGAAGAATTAAATGAAAATGTATTTATTATTCTTTACAATAAAAAAAAAAAACTTGAACATTGATTTAAATTGTCAGGAAAGAAGAGGAAGGAATTTAAAATGTAAAAAGTTATATGTGTTTAAAAATCCTAAAATCATTTTTAAGGTTGTATTTTTAAAAATGGTCTTTCTGAAAGTTATAAGAAGCAAAGTAAAAAAATACATGAATTTATTTAAACAAGTGAAGACCAAGTTTTTAAAATATTTTCTTGGATTTTCAACTTCTATTTAAGTTTTGTCTCTCTTAGAATTAAAAATGTCGAGCAAAGCAAAACCAGCTTTCTAGTAAATAAATATTTAAAAAATAGAGGCAGCTCACTGGTAAGTGCTGCTATTTGAGCTATTTTTAGAACAGGCCAGCGGGCGACTCATCTGGTCCTTACGGGCGACCTGGTGCCCGCGGGCCCCGTGTTGGTGACCCCTGCTTTAAATCAACACAAACTAGATCCAGGAGAACGTCGTCTGTTTCTTCAGTTGAAAAATGATCCCAGTATTCAAATGTGTGGTAATTTAGTGGTCTATCAATCCTCAAATAATCTCCCTGACCGGGTGATTGACGACATGAGCTGCACTGCTGTTTCCAATCTTTACAGCCAAGCTCAGACAGGATGCAAAATTGAACAACAATGATTACATTTTCCTCACTTGGATGTCGTTTCTTTCAGCCATCTTCTTTTTATCCATTTATTTTCATTCCAGGTTTTACGGCCGACACTTCAGAACAGTATTTTTGAAAATCTCAAGGACCCATAACGCATTTTTATGAAGATTTTTAACCGCAGCAGAAGTATGACTGTGGGATTTGTGCTCAGCTGAAACTCAACCTAAACAGCACTTAAGAAGTTAGAGGATGGTGACACTTTATTGCAGACATAAAACAACGTCTAATCCTTCTATTTCTCCAAAAGTCTTTTTGACTAAATCACATTTTTTTACACAATGTTCGATACTCCCCTGCAATTGTTAGGGGAATACTTTCCACTTTAAAGCAGAATAGATTGCACACACACACACACACACACACATACACACACACACACACACGTACAGGTTTCGATGGTGAGAAGAGGTGCCAAAAAATCAACTTTTACCTTGAAAATACGTTTTCCTTGAAAATCAATTTTTACCTTGAAATTTTTTTTTCCTTGAAAATAATTTTTTGTCATGAAAATCAACTTTTAACTTGAAATGTTTTTTCCCTTGAAAATCATTTTTTTTCCTTGAACATCATTTTTTTCCCTTGAAAATCAACTTTTACCTTGAAAATCATTTTTTGTCATGAAAATCAACTTTTACCTTGAAAATCATTTTTTGTCATGAAAATCAACTTTTACCTTGAAAATCATTTTTCGTCATGAAAATCAACTTTTACCTTGAAAATATTTTTTCCTTGAAAATCAACTTTTACCTTGAAAATAATTTTTTTCCTTGAAAATCGTTTTTTCCTTGAAAATTATTTTTTCCCTTGAAAATCAACTTTTAGAGTGGAAAGTTTTTGGATAATTTACATACAATTTTTCTAACACACACACTTAGACAGCGTAGTTTATTATAGAAAACCTGTGCCCCATATATTTTCATTCATTAGCCGTGTGACTTCTTCGACATTTTCTATCTATAAAGACCTGTCATCAGTATCGATGATGACAACATTCACGTCGGGGTTAATAATTAACTATTGACCGGGAAAAACTGACAATTTGTCTAACGTCAACGTGAAATCTATCAATGATTCTCTGTGAGAAAAACAGTTGAACATTAGAACCCACCAGACATAATACCCAAACATTCGAGTGATTGCTTGCGCTGTGACACATTCGTCAACATTTATTGTACCTTCTAATTCTGCCAGATTGCATTTGTAAACAAGCACATTTTGTTTGTGGAAATGATAACTGAATGCTAGGCTTAATCATCACATTTACTCCCACCAGCTGCAAATTTTAAATGGATTCGTTCCCATTTATTCATAAAGATACAGTTCTGTGATTCAGCATGATTTAGTATAGTCCAGAGTCGGGTTGTGTTAAGGTCTTGGTCAAGTGTGGGTGACCCCAGGATGCAGAGACAGGAGACAAAGTGGGATTACAAAAAAATGAAAAAAATTCATTAGATAATAGGGGATAACTAAGGGCGATTGGGCAGAAACGCACACTATGTAATGTTACGTTTGGAACGCATATTGAATGCGCGAGTTGTCACCCCCAAATGCTGCAGGACTCGGACCAGGCAGTATAGTAGGTAAGAACTTGTTTTAATATACAAAAGGTAAAAAGAACACTTGACAAAAGGTAAAGAAAAGGCATGCCTATGCACGGGAAGCTAAATGCTAATAGTTAGCAAGCATAGAGTTCAAAGTCCAAGTAAATCGAGGTGCAGAGAGCATCCGAAGCTAGGACGTGACTTAGCAGGGTAAATACAAAGCAGAAATACCAAACGTGACATTCCAGGCAGAACTAAGGTAGCAGCCGGATTAAATACTAAAACAATAATAATAAAACAGGTGTGCGTCAAAAAGTCGGTGCAGGTGGAGCAAATGAAGTCGCCATGGTGATAAATACAAACAAGGAAGTGCTCAAACAAAGGGATCGGAAGAGTCCAAAAATAATCAAAAGACACAAAAGGACTCAAAACAAAATAGGTTCCTCATAAGTCGGCGGGTGAAAGGGCCAGGGCACACTGAGCAAAGCATGAGTCCAAAACAAGAAATCCTTTTATCTCATGGAGACTAGAAAATAAACACACAAGAGGTTAGGGAATTCAGGACAAAATAGTGAAAAGGAACCGGGACTGGTGAAGCAGGTGCATGTACGAGGTGAGTTCGGGATACAATAACCGGCGAGGCCAAGCTGTCAGTGACGAGCCTAAATACTGCCAGGTTAATTAAGAGCAGGCGTGCCACAAGGTCCGCCCCTTGCCGAGGATGAAACATTGATAACAAGTGCAGAAAAGGAGAAGGCAGGACAAAACTAAAACACAACAGGTTGTACGGTATATGGTACTAGTATAGCATCGCGGTACTATTGAATCAAAAACTGTACTATGTTTGAAAAGACAGAGCATCGCCACGTCATGACATTGCTGGTGCAGAGGAGCATGTTCGGCAGCGCACACTCACATGGTACTTACAAGCAGAGACAGTGTGTAGACAGAAAAGGGAGAACGGACGCATTTTGGCCTAAAAAAATAAAAGTAAAGGTGAAGTTATAACACTGAAAGCTAGCTAGTTAGCGGCGAACATCCATCCGCAGTATTTTAGCTTCTTCTGAATCACTAATCCTCGACTCCATGGCGACGAATAAAGTAAGTTTTTTACAAGTATCATCCCTAAACATGCTTCACTACACATCGTAGCTCACCGCAACACAATGTAAACAAGTGCCATGGGTGGATCTACACCTGACATCCACTGTAATGATACCAAGTACAATAGCGTATCTAGTCACCGCTACAACAAAGATGACGGGGAGAAGACGCTGTCGAAGGTGAGCCGCGTAAATAAGTCTGCCCACAAAACGACGCATCCGGAAGCGACTTTCAAAAAGACACTTCATCAATGAAACATTTCAACCAAAGAACCACCATTAAGATGTGACTTTAAGGTTTTACTACTTACGTATAAAATACTACACGGTTTAGCTCCATCCTATCTTGCCGATTGTTTTGTACCATATGTCCCGGCAAGAAATCTGCCTTCAAAAGACTCCGGCTTATTAGTGATTCCTAGAGCCCAAAAAAAGTCTGCGGGCCATAGAGCGTTTTCCGTTCGGGCTCCAGTACTCTGGAATGCCCTCCCGGTAACAGTTCGAGATGCTACCTCAGTAGAAGCATTTAAGTCTCACCTTAAAACTCATTTGTATACTCTAGCCTTTAAATAGACCTCCTTTTTAGACCAGTTGATCTCCGCTTCTTTTCTTTTCTCTCCTATGTCCCCCCTTCCCTTGTGGAGGGGGTCCGGTCCGATGACCATGGATGAAGTACTGGCTGTCCAGAGTCGAGACCCAGGATGGACCGCTCGCCTATGTATCGGTTGGGGAGATCTCTACGCTGCTGATCCGCCTCCGCTTGGGATGGTTTCCTGTGGACGGGACTCTCGCTGCTGTCTTGGATCCGCTTTGAACTGAACTCTCGCGGCTGTGTTGGAGCCACTATGGATTGAACTTTCACAGTATCATGTTAGACCCGCTCGACATCCATTGCTTTCGGTCCCCTAGAGGGGGGGGGGAATGGGGTTGCCCACATCTGAGGTCCTCTCCAAGGTTTCTCTTGGTCAGCATTGTCACTGGCGTCCCACCGGATGTGAATTCTCCCTGCCCACTGGGTGTGAGTTTTCCTTGCCCTTTTGTGGGTTCTTCCGAGGATGTTGTAGTCGTAATGATTTGTGCAGTCCTTTGAGACATTTGTGATTTGGGGCTATATAAATAAACATTGATTGATTGATTGATTGACCATTACTTGTTATGTAGACCACAAGGAAGTGTTTTACATTTAAAATGATGCGCCTTATAATCTGGTGCGCCCCATGGTCCGGAAAATACGATACTTTTTAAATAAAACCTACGCCTTGTTTTAATGAATACTTAAGCCTACTATGCTACTGTATTTCAATGCTGGTCATTATGGTGGTGCAAGGGTTGTCAAGCGTTTTCCGAGGTAGTCCTTGGTGGAAAAAAAAAAGTTTGCGAACCACTGGTCTGGTCCCTAAGCCTTCCGCTATATCTTCTGTTCCTCGTGTGGCCACTTAAGAAAAAACAATTACCAAAGCAACCTCTTGCTCTAGGCCAGGGGGGTCAGACTCAATCGCACACGGGGGCCAAAATTCAAAGCGCACTTCATGTCTCAGACCGAAGATGATTAATTGACCCCCCAAGCCCCCCACCATTCATGCACAGGCTATTAAAACCAACATTCATGTTGTTTGCTTAACCCTGAGTGTGCTGATGTTAAAGATACAAAGATGTTAAGTGAGAGTCAAAATGTGCTTCTAAATGTTGTATTGTTTTACTTCTTTTTCACCACAGGTGTGGAGGTAATATGCATTTTTGAGAATGTCCGCCTTTGTCTTGATTTGTTCCACAGGACTCTGGAGTGATGCTTTTCCATCTGGCAATCTGATGGTTTGGAGGTTGCCAGGAGAGAATGGTACATTTCGGACTGCATTGTGGAGTGATACAAATTTGGTGGAGGAGGAATTATGGTGTGGGGTTGTTTTACAGGAGTTAGTTCCAATGAAAGGAACTTTGAATGCTCCAGGATACTGACGGAAATAGATATCTACATATATCCATATTTAAGAGTTATTTCTTTTCTATAGTCATATTTGAAATAGCTAGTGTTCCATCTTGTAATCTTTTTGTCTTTTCTTTATCTCATGACCGTTGGTACACTGTGGACTGCCTTGGGCTTGGAATGCAGGAGTAGCAATACTCCTTTTTCCTATCTCAAGGTAGTCCACAGCTGAGGAAAACAATAGATATGTGTATTTGCTCTAAAGGGTGGGGGCTATTTGGTATATTGAAAAAAATAACTTCCGTAGTGTTTTCAGATCAACTAGGCGATGCGAATTGAATGTGTTGTTTTTTAGGTTGGTCTCCCCAAAGCTTTGGAATAAATTGGAAAATACCTATTCTGTTTTGGGGTAGCATTTAAAATCAGCTTATGTGTCATCAAAAGGACTTGGGATTGACCATCATCTTAAATTCCCTTGGAGGAACATCTGGTCCGAATGCAACAATACCAAAACATTTGGGACAATTCCATTCTCCCAACCTTGTGTGAACAGTTTGGACTAGGCACATAACCTCGCACCAGTGCACAAAGCAAGGTCCACAAAGACATGGATGACAAGAGTCTGGTGTGGATGAACCTGACTGGCCTGCAAAGAGTCCTGACCTGAACCCGATATAACACCTTTGGGATGAATTAGAACGGAGACTGAGAGCCAGGCCTTCTCGACCAACATCAATGAGCTTTTGGAATAAAGGTGGAAAATTCCTATAAACACACTCCGCAACCTTGTGGACAGCCTTCACAGAAGAGTTGAAGCTGTAATAGGTGCAAAAGCTGGACCCACATCATATTAAACCCTAAGGGTTTGGAATGGGATGGCACTTCAAGTTCATATGTGAGTCAAGGCAGGTGGCCAAATACTTTTAACAATATAGTGTATATGCACATTTATATTCATACTGTATATGTCACAGCCAGGGCGCTTTGGAATGCGCCCTCATCCTTGCGCCCTGCTTGTTGTGCCACGTCTCCGCCCTGCGGCTGCCGCCAGCTACAATCGTTCACCGGCAATCAGCACACCTGTCCGTAATGAAAGACCTGCCTTCATAAGCCTGCACAACTTGGCATGCCGGGGCCGGAGCATAGTCTTCTGTTGGAGTACAGTAAGCCACGTCCTGCTTCATGTAATCCTGCTCTCGCTGTGTTTGCCCATCCGTGTTTTCAGTGCGTTTTTTCTTGTGTCGTCCCCGCAATACCCTCCGTCGTCTTTAAAGTGAGCTGTGCGTCTCACTTTTTCCCTGGATCTCCCTCTGGACTCTGACTGCCTCCCTCAATCCTTGACTTCCCCCGCTTGGACACGGATCTTGTCTCTTCGCTCCTGCCCTACAGACTTCCGTGTTACTTCGCTCTCCACAACATTTGGTAACAAACACCTCAGCTAATCACACACATAGCCTCACACCACATACATTTTTGGATCTCGTTCACACTCCATTTCCTGAAGGCCTACTGAAAGCCACTACTAGCGACCAGACAGTCTGATAGTTTATATATCAATGATGAAATATTAACATTGCAACACATGCCAATATGGCGGGGTTAGTTTACTAAATTGCAATTTTAAATTTTGCGCCGAAATATCCGGCTTAAACATCTCGGTATGACGACGCGTGCGCATGACGTCACGGATCGTCGAGGACATTTTGTTCCAGCATCGTTTTCATCGCATAATTCCACAGTATTCTGGACATCTATGTTGCTGAATCTATTGCAATTTGTTCAATGGACAATGGAGACATCAAAGAAGAAAGATGTAGGTGGGAAGCTGTGTATTGCGGCTGGCTTTAGCAACACAAAAACAGCTGGTGTTTCATTATTTACATTCCCGAAAGATGACAGTCAAGCTTTAATATGGAACAGAGTGGTCAAGCGAACACGGTTGGATTGGACCACACACACAAAGTACAGTGTATTATACAGCTATCATTTCGAAAGATCGTGTTTTGAAGAGGGTCCCTTGCGAAAGGCAGAGATGGGCATCGCCACAACCCGTCGACTGGTGCTGAAGAAAGGTGCGGGACCGACCTTCAGGTTGTACAACTACGACTATATAATCTCACTAAAACACTAGTAACACAATAAGCAGGTAAGGGATTTTCCAGAATTTTCCTAGTAAATGTGTCTAATAACATCTGAATCGCTCCTTCTGCCCTCATCTTTTTTTTTTCTTCCTAGTCCTTCACTCTCACTTTCCTCATCCACCTCGCTCAAATTAATGGGGAAATTGTCGCTTTCTCGGTCCGAATCGCTCTCGCTGCTGGTGGCCATGATCGTAAACAATGTTCAGATGTGAGGAGCTCCACAACCCGTGACATCACGCGCACATCGTCTGCTACTTCCGGTACAGGCAAGGCTTTTTTATTAGCGACCAAAAGTTGCAAACTTTATTGTCGATGTTCTCTACTAAATCCTGGCAATATCGCGAAATGATGAAGTATGACACATAGAATGGACCTGCCATCCCCGTTTAAATAAGAAAATCTAATTTCAGTAGGCCTTTACTTTATATTTTATTGTCTGATTATTATATATATAGTTTATATGTATCATAAATGTATAGAGCTACATCGTCCTCTAGTGTCTGTTGCCGTCACCTTCCCCTGTAAAACCACAAAAGTTTATTATTCACTGTTAAAATCGGCCCTCTGAGGGCAACCCGAACTGCGACGTGAGCCTCAAAGAAATCGAGTTTGCCACACCTGATGTAAATGGAACTTTTTGTCATTGGGAACCGGCACACCGTTTTGTCGCCCGGGCCAATAACGCAATTCATCAAAATGTTGTGAGACATGTCTGGCACATTGTGTAATTAAGAAGCTACCCAACACAGTGAACAGGCTGCTTTGATTAGATTAAAGATGCTCAAATCAAACGTGGTTTAAAATGATCTCTTCTGTTGCAATTATGCCGGATAATTCCAAACTCGCCTGTAGTCATAGAGACTTGCAAGTAATCCCTTTCTAACATTCCTTAGTAGATATTATCACGCTCTCTTTCTCACTTTTATGACAAGTCTCCAAAAAACATAATTATGGCAAATCTCAAGAACAGACAAGATCATATGAAAGGTATTAAAACAAGTGATAAAACAAATGTAGAAAAAAAAAAAAAAATTCAATCACATTAACATATGGATCACCTCAGAAGGAACATGAACTCCATGGGGGGGCTTCTAGAAGTGAACGACTCTCAGAACAATGTCGAGAAATTGTCCTGATTTATGGTCCAATGTAGGCGCCAGACCAGTTTTTTGTTTTTTTTCTTCCATGCTTGGTGTTGGATGATTATTGCATTGAGATTGGCTGCAGAATGGATCCAAACTCCGCGGTCGGAGTGAAGAAATATCATTGGTCAAAAAGGGTCGAGTACAATTTCATATCAATCCTGACCCAGATTGCATTGCAGTAAAAGCAAAGGCCGACGTTATTATGGTTACTTTAGGAGGTAAACAGGTGGTTCTGTACTTCTTTTTGGACACAGAATAGCCTTTTATAGGCCGAGGAGTGATAGAATGGAATAGGACTGCAACGGATAATCCATTGATACCCTTGGAAAATAGCTTCAATTTACAAAACCCATGTAGTTGGCACGTTGTGTATTTCATTAATAAAAACAGAATATAAGGATTTGCAAATCCTATTCAACTTATATTCAATTGAATAGACTGCAAAGAAAAGATAGTTAACGTTCAAACTGAGAAACTTGTTTTTTTTGCAAATAATTGTTAACTTTGGATTTAATGGCACAGAGGGCATTTTTACCACTGTGTTACATGGCCTTTCCTTTAAACAACACTCAGTAAACGTTTGGGAATTGAAACAAGCAATTTTTGAAGCTTTTCAGGTGAAATTCTTTCCCATTCTTGCTTTTCAACAGTCCGGGGTCTCCGTTGTGGTATTTTCGGCTTCATAATACGCCACACACTTTCGATGGGAGACAGGTCTGGACTACAGGCAACCCAGTTTAGTACCCACACTCTTTTACTATGAAGCCACGCTGTTGTAACACGTGGCTTGGCATTGTCTTGCTGAAATAAGCACGGGCGTCCATGATAACGTCGCTTGGATGACAACATATGTTGTTCCAAAACCTGTATGTACCTTTCAGTATTAATGGTGCCTTCACAGATGTGTAAGTTACCCATGCCTTGGCCACTAATACACCCCCATACCATTACTGATGCAGACTTTTAAAGTTTGCGCCTATAACAATCCGGATGGTTCTTTTCCTCTTTGTTCCAGAGGACACGACGTCCAAATACAATTTGAAATATGGACTCGTCAGAATACAGAACAATTTTCCACTTTGCATCAGTCCATTTTAGATGAGCTCGGGCCCCAACAAAGCCGGCATCATTTCTGGGTGTTGTTGATAAATAGCTTTACCTAAAAGCTAGTTTTAACTTGCACTTAAAGATGTAGCGACAAACTGTAATTACTGACAGTGGTTTTCTGAAGTGTTCCTGAGACCGTGTGGTGATATCCTCCACACACTGATGTCGCTTTTTGATGCTTACATGCAGCGATTTCTCCAGATTCTCTAAACCTTTTGATGATATTACGGACCGTGGTTGGTGAAATCCCTAAATTCTTTGCAATAGCTCACTGAGAAGTGTTGTTCTTAAACTGTTCCAGACGACACAACGTCCAAATACAGTTTGAAATATGGACTCGTCAGAACAGAGAACACTTTTCCACTTTGCATCAGTCCATTTTAGATGAGCTCGGGCCCCAGCCAAGCCGGCAGCATTTCTGGGTGTTGTTGATAAATAGCTTTACCTAAAAGCTAGTTTTAACTTGCACTTAAAGATGTAGCGACCAACTGTAGTTACTGACAGTGGTTTTCTGAAGTGTTCCTGAGACCATGTGGTGATATCCTCCACACACTGATGTCGCTTTTTGATGCTTACATGCAGCAATTTCTCCAGATTCTCTAAACCTTTTGATGATATTACGGACCGTAGTTGGTGAAATCCCTAAATTCCTTGCAATAGCTTACTGAGAAGTGTTTTTCTTAAACTGTTCCAGAGGACACGACGTCCAAATACAACTTGAAATATGGACTCGTCAGAATACGGAACACTTTTCCACTTTGCATCAGTCCATTTTAGATGAGCTCGGGCCCCAGCCAAGCCGGCAGCATTTCTGGGTGTTGTTGATAAATAGCTTTTCCTAAAAGCTAGTTTTAATTTGCACTTAAAGATCTCGCGACAAACTGTAGTTACTGACAGTGGTTTTCTGAAGTGTTCCTGAGACTGTGTGGTGATATCATTCACACACTGATGTCGCTTTTTGATGCTTACATGCAGCGATTTCTCCAGATTCTCTAAACCTTTTGATGATATTACGGACCGTAGTTGGTGAAATCCCTAAATTCTTTGCAATAGCTCACTGAGAAGTATTGTTCTTAAAACTGTTCCAGAGGACACAACGTCCAAATACAATTTGAAATATATACTCGTCAGAAGAGAGAACACTTTTCCACTTTACATCAGTCCATTTTAGATGAGCTCGGGCCCCAGCCAAGCCGGCAGCGTTTCTGGGTGTTGTTGATAAATGGCTTTACCTAAAAGCTAGTTTTAACTTGCACTTAAAGATGTAGCGACCAACTGTAGTTACTGACAGTGGTTTTCTGAAGTGTTCCTGAGACCATGTGGTGATATCATTCACACACTGATGTCGCTTTTTGATGCTTACATGCAGCGATTTCTCCAGATTCTCTAAACCTTTTGATGATATTACGGACCATAGATGGTGAAATCCCTAAATTCCTTGCAATAGCTCACTGAGAAGTGTTGTTCTTAAACTGTTGGACGATTTGCTCACGCATTTGATCACAAAGTGGTGACCCTCGCCCCGTCCTTGTTTGTGAATGACTGAGCATTTCATGGAAGCTGCTTTTATACCCAATCAAGGCACCCACCTGTTCTCAATTAGTCCGTTCACCTGTGGGATGTTCCAAATAAGTGTTTGATGAGCATTCCTCAACTTTCTGACTCTTTTTTGCCACTTGTGGCAGCTTTTTAGAAAAATGTTGCAGGCAGCAAATTTCAAATGAGCTGATATGTGCAAAAATGAACAAGGTTTACCAGTTCGAAGGTTAAGTATCTTGTCTTTGCAGTCCATTCAATTGAATAGAAGTTGAAAATTATTTGCAAATCATTGTATTCTGTTGTTATTTACCATTTACACAACATGCCAACATCACTGGTTTTGGGGTTTTGTCAAATCCAGGCCACATGGAGAGCTCCAAACCTTCAACACACTGACTTTAGTTCTGCACAACCCTTGCAATTGAGCACACATGAGAGCGGTGGTGCCATGATCTATGTGGTAGCGAAAAAGTGTAGTTTTTATTTTTTATGAATGTGCACATGTTAAAATTGCCATTTTAATATTGATAATGTGCATTTATTACAAAAAAGGGTGGTTATTTATTGTTTATTTCAACTACCCATAGAGGCTATGAAATGTGTTTTACCCGATTACTCGATTAATTGACAAACTAATCCATAGATTACTCGATTACTAAAATAATCAGTAGTTGCAGACCTACACCGGAACCTATTGAGTCAAATTACCTAAAGGTCGTACGATTCAAAACTCTACCAAAAGGTAGATCAAAGCTTTTATTTAGAAGACGTCATCATTTGTGATTAAGGGCTATAAAAGTCAACTTTGATTAATTGATAGATGATCAAACATAAAAACTGAGCTGTTTATATTTGCAAATATTCACGGTAAATAATAGGGTTGACTCTTCAATGATTCAATCCGGAGACGTTTGATTTACTTATCAGACTCCCAGTTGGCTATAGTACCCTCCTTTTTTAAATGTTTTATTACAGCTATATTTTACCAGTAATAATCAGTTGTGAACAGCTTCCTAATTACAATGATGAGCTGGCAAGAGGCCACAGCAAAAGCAAACATCCATCCATCCATCCATTTTCTACCGCTTATTCCCTTTCGGGGTCGCGGGGGGGCGCTGGCGCCTATCTCAGCTACAATCGGGCGGAAGGCAGGGTACACCCTGGACAAGTCGCCACATTCACACTCACATTCACACACTAGGGACCATTTAGTGTTGCCAATCAACCTATCCCCAGCTGCATGTCTTTGGAGGTGGGAGGGGCCTATCCCCAGGTGCATGTCTTTGGAGGTGGGAGGAAGCCGGAGTACCCGGAGGGAACCCACGCAGTCACGGGGAGAACATGCAAACTCCACACAGAAAGATCCCGAGCCTGGGATTGAACCCAGGACTGCAGGAACTTCGTATTGTGAGGCAGACGCACTATCCCCTCTGCCACCGTGAAGCCCAAAAGCAAAAAGCAGTAAACAATTACGACAAAAACAACATAAATAGCTACTACTACCACTAAATTGAGCCTAGTGAGTGAATGTTGTCTGTCTCTCTGTGGATGGATACCACTAATACCAGTCTACAAACCCCGTTTCCATATGAGTTGGGAAATTGTGTTAGATGTAAATATAAACAGAATACAATGTTTTGCAAATCCTTTTCAACCCATATTCAGTTGAATATGCTACAAAAACAACACATTTGATGTTCAAACTCAAACTGTATTTTTTTTGCAAATAATAATTAACTTAGAATTTCATGGCTGCAACACGTGCCAAAGTAGTTGGGAAAGGGCATGTTCACCACTGTGTTACATCACTCAATAAACGTTTGGTAACTGAGGAGACACATTTTTTGAGCTTTTCAGGTGGAATTCTTTCCCATTCTTGCTTGATGTACAGTTTAAGTTGTTCAACAGTCTTTGTTGTCGTATTTTAGGCTTCAAAATTTTCAATGGGAGACAAGTCTGGACTGCATGCAGGCCAGTCTACTATTAAGCCACGCTGTTGTAACAGGTGCTGTGGCATTGTCTTGCTGAAATAAGCAGGGGCGTCCATGATAACGTTGCTTGAAAGGCAGTATATGTTGCTCCAAAACTTGTATGTACCTTTTAGCACTAATGGTGCCTTCGCAGATCTGTAAGTTACCCATGCCTTGGGCATTAATCCACCCCCATTCCATCAAAGACGATGGCTTTTGAACTTTGCGCATATAACAATCCAGATGGTTATTTTCCTTTTTGTTCCCGAGGACGCAAATGTCCACAGTTTCCAAACACAATTTGAAATGTGGACTCGTCTGACCACAGAACACTTTTCCACTTTGCATCAGTCCATCTTAGATGATCTCGGGCCCAGAGAAACCGCCGGCGTTTCTGGATGTTGTTGATAAATGGCTTTCGCTTTTGCATAGTAGAGCTTTAACTTGCACTTACAGATGTAGCGACCAACTGTATTTAGTGACAGTGGTTTTCTGAAGTGTTCCTAAGCCCATGGGTGATATCCTTTAGAGATTGACGAGTGATTTCTCCAGATTCTCTGAACCTTTTGAACCGTAGGTGTTGAAATCCCGAATTTCTTGCAATTGCACTTTGAGAAAGGTTGTTCTTAAACTGTTTGACTATTTGCTCATGTAGTTGTGGACAAAGGGGTGTACCTCGCCCCATCCTTTCTTGTGAAGGACTGAGCATTTTTTGGGAAGCTGTTTTTATACCCAATCATGGCACCCACCTGTTCCCAATTAGCCTGCACACCTGTGGGATGTGCCAAATAAGCGTTTGATGAGCATTCCTCAACTTTATCAGTATTTGTTGCCACCTTTTCCAACTTCTTTGTCACGTGTTGCTGGCATCAAATTCTAAAGTTAATGATTTTTTGCAAAAAATTTAAAACATTTTATCAGTTTGAACATCAAATATGTTGTCTTTGTAGCATATTCAACTGAATATGGCTTGAAAAGGATTTGCAAATCATTGTATTCCGTTTATATTTATATCTAACACAATTTCCCAACTCATATGGAAACGGGGTTTGTACATGGAGATAGGAACCGGAAGGGGAACTAATAAATGCAACAATCGGTTTGAACAAGTGGAGTGAAGACCGATTTCAAAATTGCTTGATGCGGGATAGCTAAAGGATTTTTTGGCAATGGGTAGTTATGATCTCTCTGGATCTAAAGTGATAATTAATATGGGAAAGTTGCCAGAGGTGTGAGGTGTTTTTGAGGGTTGTAGACAAGCAGAAGGGGGAGGATCAACTCATTACTTTCTATGTGTTGGTGAGAAGATAGATGTCTGAATAGTGGAGAGCATCCAACCCATTAAGGGCAAACATGGAGGCCATTTAATAAATTGCATCGCCATCATCAAACATAGTGGTCGTCTTCACCAGAGTATGTTTGGAACCCCCATCTGTAGTCTTGAAGAAAACCAAGAGCTCCAGCCATGGACCTAATTATTTATAGGATCTGAAAAACTCTAATCCTGAGCCGTCAGCACAGGGAATTCTTCAGGGAGCCAGGGACTCACACACTATTTTTCTCATCAAACAACATACATTTGGTCTTCTTTGAATTGAGACACGATTTCTCAATAGACGTGAGACTGACTTGATGCGGAACGGAATGAAGGACTAAATGAGCAACTGATTAGCATAAAGATCTATCCGGGAGGCGTCGATTGCCTTGGCCAGATTATTTATGGAGATGGTGAATATCTTAAGAGAATCTGAGTCAACATTTTCAGAATTCACACGTTGTACGTTATTGAGATAAGTGGCAAACTCGTTAATGCAACTCTTGGAGAAGCCAATGCTAAAGACTGTATTTTAGAAGATGTCTTGATCTATTGAATTGAAAGCCTTGGCCAGATCTAAGAAGGCATGCAGTTATGTAGACATATTTATTGTCCATGGAAGTAGGACAATCCGATGAAATAACTCGAAAAAAAATCATGATTAACTCTTAAGAACCGCCATGAACTGTGTCTCAGCAATAGCGACATACCTTTCTCAACCGGCACTCTGTCCCACCACATACCTGGGGCGGGCTGAAGTCCGCTATTGGCCCTGGTGGGACTCGCCAGAAATCGGACCCGGCACGGAGGGGTGTAACTTCCACCCGTTCGAGTAGGAACCATTTTCCTTCCTCCCCTCTGGCAACGGTAATAATGATCTTTTTGCAGGTTGGCCTACGGAAACCTTTTCAAATTGTTTACTTCTCGACAGTCAAGTTTGCTCCGCCAGAGCAGAAACCGCACCCTGCGGGGCCTATAAATCCAACAAATCAGAACCAACTATGTAAATCCTAAAGGGGCGTTCACACATTGCCGGTTCGAATGGCAGTTCCTGGCGGTTTGAAAACCGTATTGTGCTGAGAATCCGCTGAAAACTCATAAAAAAGCAATAAAATCATGATTAACTCTTAAGAACCGCCATGAACTGTGTCTCAGTGATAGCGAAATGCATTTCTCAACCGGCACTCTGTCCCACCAGATACCTGGGGCGGGCTGAAGTCCGCTATTGGCCCTGGTGGGACTTGCCAGAAATCGGACCCGGCACGGAGGGGTCTAGCTTCCACCTGTTTGGGCAAAAAGCCTTCTTTCTACCTCCCCTCTGGCAACGGTAATAACAATCTTTTTGCAGGTTCACCGACAAAAACCTTTTTACATCGTTTACTTCACGAAATAGTCAAATTTGCTGCACCAGAGCAGAAACCGCACCCTGCGGGGCCTATAAATCCAACAAATCAGAACCAACTATGTAAATCCTAAAGGGGCGTTCACACATTGCCGGTTCGAATGGCAGTTCCTGGCGGTTTGAAAACAGTATTGTGCTAAGAATCCACTGAAAACTCATAAAAAAGCAATAAAATCATGATTAACTCTTAAGAACCGCCATGAACTGTGTCTCAGCAATAGCGAAATGCCTTTCTCAACCGGCACGCTGTCCCACCAGATACCTGGGGCGGGCTGAAGTCCGCTATTGGCCCTGGTGGGACTTGCCAGAAATCGGACCCGGCACGGAGGGGTCTAGCTTCCACCTGTTTGGGCAAAAAGCCTTCTTTCTAACTCCCCTCTGGCAACGGTAATAACAATCTTTTTGCAGGTTCACCGACAAAAACCTTTTTACATCGTTTACTTCCTTGACATAGTCAAGTTTGCTCCGCCAGAGCAGAAACCGCACCCTGCGGGGCCTATAAATCCAACAAATCAGAACCAACTATGTAAATCCTAAAGGGGCGTTCACACATTGCCGGTTCGAATGGCAGTTCCTGGCGGTTTGAAAACCGTACCGTGCTGAGAATCCGCTGAAAACTCATAAAAAAGCAATAAAATCATGATTAACTCTTAAGAACCGCCATGAACTGTGTCTCAGTGATAGCGAAATGCATTTCTCAACCGGCACGATGACCCACCACACACCTGGGACAAGCTGAAGTCCGCTATTGGCCCTGGTGGGACTTGCCAGAAATCGGACCCGGCACGGAGGGGTCTAGCTTCCACCCGTTCGGGCAAAAAGCCTTCTTTCTAACTCCCCTCTGGCAACGGTAATAACAATCTTTTTGCAGGTTCACCGACAAAAACCTTTTTACATCGTTTACTTCCTTGACATAGTCAAATTTGCTCCGCCAGAGCAGAAACCGTACCCTGCGGGGCCTATAAATCCAACAAATCAGAACCAACTATGTAAATCCTAAAGGGGCGTTCACACATTGCCGGTTCGAATGGCAGTTCCTGGCGGTTTGAAAACAGTATTGTGCTGAGAATCCGCTGAAAACCCATAAAAAAAGCAATAAAATCTTGGTTTACTCTTAAGAACCGGCATAAACTGTGTCTCAGCAATAGCGACATGCCTTTCTCAACCGGCACTCTGTCCCACCAGATACCTGGGGTGGGCTGAAGACCGCTATTGGCCCTGGTGGGACTTGCCAGAAATCGGACACGGCACAGTGTAGCTTCCACCCGTTCGAGTAGGAACCGTCTTCCTTCCTCCCCTCTGGCAACGGTAATCATGATCTTTTTGCAGGTTCGCCTACGGAAACCTTTTTAAATTGTTCACTTCTCGACATAGTCAAGTTTGCTCCGCCAGAGCAGAAACCGAACCCTGCAGGGCCAATAAATCGAACGAATCAGAACCAACTATGTAAATCCTAAAGGGGCGTTCACACTTTGACATTTCGAATGGCAGTTCTTGACGTTTTAAGAGCAGTATTGTGCTGAGAATCCGCTGAAAACTTAAAAAAGCAATACAATTTTGGTTAACTCTTAAGAATCGCCATGAACTGTGTCTTTGCGACAGCGAAATGCCTTTCTCAACCGGCACTCTATCCCACCAGATACCTGGGGTGGGCTGAAGTCCGCTATTGGCCCTGGTGGGACTTGCCAAAAATCGGACACGGCACACGGAGGGGTGTAGCTTCCACCCGTTCGAGTAGGAACCGTTTTCCTTCCTCCCCTCTGGCAACGGTAATAATGATCTTTTTGCAGGTTCACCTACAGAAACCTTTTTAAATTGTTTACTTCTCGACATAGTCAAGTTTGCTCCGCTAGAGCAGAAACCGAACCCTGCAGGACCAATAAATCGAACGAATCAGAACCAACTATGTAAATCCTAAAGGGGCGTTCAGACTTTGCCGGTTTGAATGGCAGTTCTTGGCGTTTTGAGAGCAGTATTGTGCTGAGAATCCGCCGAAAACTCCAAAAAAGCGATAAAATCTTGGTTTACTCTTAAGAACCGCCATGAACTGTGTCTCAGGAATAGCGAAATGCCTTTCTCAACCAACACGATGAACCACCACATACTGTACTTGGGGCGGGCTGAAGTCTGCTATTGCCCCTGGTGGGACCCGCCAGAAATCGGACCCGGCACGGAGGGGTCTAGTTTCCACCTGTTCAGGCAAAAAGCCTTCTTCCTTCTCCCCTCTGGCAACGTTAATGAAGATTTTTTTACAGGTTCATCGACGGAAACTTTTATACATTGTTTAGTTCCTTGACATAGTCAAATTTGCTCCGCCAGAGCAGAAACCGACCCCTGCGGGACCTAATCGAGGACCTATTCGTCAATCTGATTCTTTAGCCTTTTTGAGGTAGACAGAGTTGCAAATGAGATCTGTGTATTCAGGATTCTCAAAGATATGCCCCTTCCAGCACACATGTAACATATGTGCTAGCAGACCAAAAGAAAATAAAAAATCGGACGAACAAGATACAACTATGTAAAAACACATTGCCGGTTCGAAATGCAGTTCCTGGCGGTTTAAGAACAGTGTTGTGTGACCTGTATGGCTGTTGACCAAGAATGCCTTGCATTCGCTTGTGTGTGTTGAAAAGCCGTAGATGTTATGTGATTGGGCCGGCACGCAAAGGCAGTACCTTCTCTCGATTATCGGAGAAATTTGAGAGAACGTTTGCCCCGGGAGATTTTCGGGAGGGGCACTGAAATTCGGGAGGGTTGGCAAGTATGACTGCTCTGTACTTTTCCCTACGTCCGTGTCCCACTCCGTATAGCAGCGTTTTAAAAATAAATTGTGAAGAGGCGGAGCCGACGGTCCGACAGAGCGACGAGGAGGCGGGGCGTGCCGGGAGCGACGCCACAAGCGAGATCGAGTGCGTGGATCGCACACCTGGATACAATTAATGAATCCTCTCGCACTGTTAAAAGGGGCGGCAGCTGTGAACGTGGGGGTGAGAGGTGTAGAGACTGGAAGGAGCCAACGTGAAGCTGACGAGCGAGCGAGCGAAGGATTGGAGTTGAAAAGCTATTCGGAGGAGACTTGTCTTATTTGGAAAAATAAAGAAGTCCACACCTGCTAAAAAGGCATGTCCTTCCTTGGTGGTCCCTGGAACCCGCAAGACGACGGCTTGAGTCTGTCACAGTCATACATTTTACTTTTTGAAAAACTAATTTTCCGATACTGCATTTTAAAGCATTTATCAGCCGATAACATCAGCAGTCCGATATTATCGGACATCTCTATCGAAGAAAGAACCTCGTGAACACCGTGCTGTGCAAAATCCGGCATACAAAAAAAACACTCCAGCAATCCTTTCTTCCACGCCAATCATTCCGAGCCATTTGTTGACTCCCTCGTGCGGCGTGAAGCTTCGGCCTATTTGCCACGGCAAAATGCAGCGGGAGCGTCAACATGCCTGGGCGCCACTCGTCAAAGTCGAGCGTGCGCGCTGACGGTGCTCAATCCTGCTTGGGACAACAGCGCCTATTTGCATAATTGATTGGACCCGCTGCTTACGGAGCCGGCGAGAGGCGCAAACACCCCGATGATGACATTTGTTCTAGCGGGAGGATAGCGAGCTGTCTGACGGATTAGCGCGCCGTGATTGTAAGGTGAGCAGGCCCAAAGATGAAGCGCTAACTACATGCAAATCCAAAGTGGAATATTCATGTTCTCCTATCGGGGTCCGTCTCTCTGGGATCTCTCTCGGCGAGCGCATGAAAAATTGTTCCTCAAACTTTCTCTGAACTTTCTCCACCCCCCATCGGCATTAAATATGTAACACCGTGCCGCATGAAACCAGACTGGGGATATGGTCACAGATGAATGTTTTTTTTTTCCCTTTAACTTTTGGATCTTGTTTAAAACTGATGAATGTTGGGGCTTTTTGTGTGTGTGTGTGTGTGTGTGTTGTTTTTCTTTTTTTATTAAATAATGACTTGTTCGCTTTATAGCTGCAGATGTAGCGGGTTTATGCTCTCCTTGAAAACAAGCCATCCTCAACAAAAAACACATTTTGTAATTTTGTACTGCTTACCGTATTTCTTTGAATTGCCGCCCGGTATATAGTATCAACTGCCTAGAATTACTGCCGGGTCAAACTCGTTTAGCAAAATATTATTTTTATTAGCGCACGTCTAGAATTTCCACCAGGTCAAACTCGTCACGTCACGAGTGACTCTTCACCTGTCATCATTTTCAAAATAGAGGAGGCTGATTTCAATCATTTGAAATCGCATAAAGGGAAGAAGATTAAGAGCTATTCAGTAGGATTTAAGGTCCAAGCTATTGAATATGCTAAAAAGAACAGTAAGCAGCTATGTTTTATTAATATATTGTAGCTGCGTGTGTCAAATATGAGTCATTAAATGACTCCCGCTAAAAAAAATAAAAAAAATCCATCCATTATCTACCGCTTATTCCCTTTTTGGGGTCGTGGGGTGCGCTGGCGCCTATCTCAGCTACAATCGGGTGGAAGGCGGCGTACACCCTGGACAAGTCGCCATCTCATTGCAGGGCCAACACAGATAATAAAAATAATGATACAAATATAATAACAATTAATACAACATAAAAACTAGAACAGCCTAATAGCTAGAACTAATTTAGTATGCATTTATCTATAAAAAGGCTTTTTTTTTTTTTTTTCAAAGAAGGGTTTTTAAGCCTTTTTTAAAAGCATCCACAGTCTGAGGTGCCCTCATGTGGTCAGGGAGAGCGTTCCACAGACTGGGAGCAGCGGAGCAGAAAGCCCGGTCTCCCATAGTTCGTAGCTTTGTCCTTGGATATTACGGACGGTAGATGGTAATAGCTGGCTGAGAAATGTCATTCTTGAACAATTTGCTCACGCATTTGTTCACAAAGTGGTGACCCTCACCTTATCCTTGTTTGTGAATGACTTAGCATTTCATGGAAGCTGATTTTACATCCAATCATGGCACCCACCTGTTCCCAATTAGCCTGTTCATCTGTGAGATGTTCCAAATAAGTGTTTGATGAGCATTCCTCAACTTTTTCAGTCTTTTTGCCACTTTTTTTTTTAAACATGTTGCAGGCATCAAATCCCAAAATGAGCTAATATTTGCAGTTTGAACGTTAAGTATCTTGTCTTTGCAGCCTATTCAAATGAATATATGTTGAAAATGATTCGCAAATCATTGTATTCTGTTTTCATTTACAATAAGTACACATCGTACAAGTTTTGTCCCACACTGCGACATTTAGACAAAGTTTCTTTTGCCGTGTTGAAAAAAAAACATCCAAGAGCAGAGCACGAAATGTATTTCCCATTCCTGCTTTACATTGCAGCCGGTGAATGTCATCAATATGTCATGCACCGCTTGCAAGTCAACATTATCAAAGTGTTTTGTTTACAATTAACCAGCATCAAGAGCCTCAACGTGATCACACAGCAAATGTGTATGGAAATACCGGCTGACACACTGTTGACACTTTGTTTATAGTATCTCTAATTATGCCCCGAGAAGACAGATGGACTCTGTATTAATCATCCACGGCGAGCAAGCGGACGGGCGTATACACACAGAGGCATGGTTTTCCTACTTTGATTACTAATATAAAATGTATATGAATGTATAAAAAAAAAAAAAAAAACATCCACCGCAGAACGGACATCCATCCATCTTCTTCCGCTTATCCGAGGTCTGGTCGCGGGGGGAACAGCCTAAGCAGGGAAACCCAGACTTCCCTCTCCCCAGCCACTTCGTCTAGCTCTTCCCGGGGGATCCCGAGGCGGTAGTCTTCCCAACGTGTCCTGGGTCTTCCCCGTGGCCTCCTACCGGTTGGACGTGCCCTAAAAACCTCCCTAGGGAGGCGTTCGGGTGGCATCCTGACCAGATGCCCGAACCACCTCATCTGGCTCCTCTCGATGTGGAGGAGCAGCGGCTTTACTTTGAGTTCCTCCCGGATGGCAGAGCTTCTCACCCTATCTCTAAGGGAGAGGAAACTCATTTGGGCCGCTTGTACCCGTGATCTTGTCCTTTCGGTCATGACCCAAAGCTCATGACCATAGGTGAGGATGGGAACGTAGATCGACCGGTAAATTGAGAGCTTTGCCTTCCGGCTCAGCTCCTTCTTCACCACAACAGATCGGTACAACGTCCGCATTACTGAAGACGCCGCACCGATCCGCCTGTCGATCTCACGATCCACTCTTCCCCCACTCGTGAACAAGACTCCTAGGTACTTGAACTCCTCCACTTGGGGCAGGGTCTCCTCCCCAACCCGGAGATGGCACTCCACCCTTTTCCGGGCGAGAACCATGGACTCGGACTTGGAGGTGCTGATTCACACTCGGCTGCAAACCGATCCAGTGAGAGCTGAAGATCCCGGCCAGATGAAGCCAACAGGACCACATCGTCTGCAAAAAGCAGAGACCTAATCCTGCGGTTACCAAACCGGAACCCCTCAACGCCTTGACTGCGCCTAGAAATTCTGTCCATAAAAGTTATGAACAGAATGGGTGACAAAGGACAGCCTTGGCGGAGTCCAACCCTCACTGGAAACGTGTCCGACTTACTGCCGGCAATGCGGACCAAGTTCTGACACTGATCATACAGGGAGTGGACCGCCACAATAAGACAGTCCGAAACCCCATACTCTCTGAGCACTCCCCACAGGACTTCCCGAGGGACACGGTCCAATGCCTTCTCCAAGTCCACAAAGCACATGTAGACTGGTTGGGCAAACTCCCATGCACCCTCAAGAACTCTGCCGAACAACCAAACATAAGTCATCGTCACGGACCCACTAGCTAAGGAAGATCACTCTGAAATCAGCTAAACAGACTCAATAACTCCACATTGTTTTGGTGAATTTACGAAACTGAAACAATGCAAAAAGAAGGCCATTGTAAGTCAACAATACTATCACAGACGCTTATAACGTGTTAGCATATTTGCTATTGCTAACATTCTGCTAACATTGTTAGTATATTTGCGAATGCTAACAACGCTAGCTCAATAAAAAGAAAAATAGCACGTACAAATATGCATGAAAACACTGATGGTTAAGTAAGTATGAATTGTTTTAGTTGTATTGTTAAATTTACAAACGGTGGGACTGATGAATGAAGAATGGTTTCGAGCAGAACCACTACGAACGGTTATACTTCCGGTTGAAGACACAAAACCCCTCATTACCTGCACTGAACAAACACATCCCAAGGATGGCACCGTAGCAAAAACAATAACACCTTTTCAGTATATCTGTCGGTGTGATATGAAAAACACCATGGCCGTTAGCGAGGAAAAATTCATGAATTAGTCGCACTGTTTTATAAGCTGCAGGGTTCAAAGCGTTGGAAAAAAGTAGCTTCTTACAGTCAGGAAAATATGCTATTTGGAATTTGCAAAGGTCCCAAACATGTGAAATTAAATTATGGAGGCATGGCGGAAATTCGCCCCATTTTTTACATTTATTAGCCGCACGGGACCATAAGCCGCAGATATAAAGGGTACGAAACATTTTGTAAATGTTTATTTACATACCTTAGTTGTTTCCAAAACAACAAAACATAATAATTGTCCTGGACCCACTTGCCAAGGAATTTACAAAACTGAAACAATCCAAAACGAATGCTACTGTAAGTCGATAACACTAAGACACACATAACAAATAGCATATTTGCTAATGCTAACGGCGCTAGCTTGAGTACATTTTTATTTGCACGTACACATAAGCATGAAAACACACCTCCAGACATCACACACGTGACGGTTTAGTAAGTATGCATTGCTTTAGTTATATTGTTAAACTTACAAACGGTAGGACTGATGAATGAAGAATGGTTTCACGCAGAAACGCTATGGTCGGTTATACTTCCGGTTCAAGACACGAAGGCGGATGTACAGTTTCAACCCTCAGCAATAACACCTTTTCAGTGTATCTGTCGGTGTAATATGAAAGACATCATGGTTGTTAGCGAGGAAAAAATCATGAATTAGCCGCACCGTTTTATAAGCTGCAGGGTTCAAAGCGGGGGGAAAAGTAGTGTCTTGGTTTCTTTTGTCTTGTGAATTGCATGTTTTATTTTGAAAAGTAACTCCTCTTGTTTCAGATCACTTGCTCTCGTGTCATCAGTCTGACGTCATCCCTGACCCCTGATAGTTTCCACCTGTTTCCCATTACCCTCATGTGTCATATAAGCCCACGCCTCCCCTTGTTCTGTGCTAGACTGTCTTGAATTTTCGCGCCTGTCTTGCAACCATGTCCAAGTCCATGTCTTGCCTCGTCCCAAGCTCATATTCCAGGATCCTGACTTCCCATGCTGCTATTTTGAGTTTGACTTTTCTCCTCCTCAGTAGAGTAAATTTTCTTATTTAGTTTTTTTAACCGAAGTGGTGAGTTGTTATTTTTTCTTACGATTCTTTCTTTCCTCAAATTTTTTAGGGATTTTTTGCTAACGATTATTAGATTAAGATTAAGTGTAGACATTTTCATAGTCATTGTTTTCTTCCTCCTGTTGGAGTGTTTTATAGCAGATACGGTGCAAATTATAGTTTGTCTTAGTTTTTGTGTTTTCCTCCTTTTAGGAGTGACCGTTTTTGTTATTTGTAGATATTGTATTACTCTGACTCTGGAGGTGAAAGAGCCGTCAAAATAAAAGCCTAACAAAGTATCCCTACTCTTCATCTGTGTTCAATCCTTTGTCCAAGCCTGACAAGAAGCTGCTTATAGTCAGGAAAATATGTTATTTGGAATTTGCAAAAGTAACAAATTAGTGGAAAAATAGTTGCACAGTGCATGTTTTATTTTGAAAAGTAACTCCTCTTGTTTCAGATCACTTGCCCTTCCACTCGGGTCATCAGTCTGACGTCATCCCTGACCCTTGATAGTTTCCACCTGTTTCCTACTACCCTCATGTGTCATATAAGCCCACACCTCCCCTTGTTCTGTGCTAGATTGTCTCGAGTTTTTGTGCCTGTCTTGCATCCAAGTCCATGCTTTGCTTCGTCCCACGCTTATATTCCTGGATCTTGACTTCCCAATATTATATTTTGAGTTGGACTTTTCTCCTCCTCAGTAGAGTGATTTTTGTTATTTAGTTTTTTCAACTAAAGTTGTGAGTTATTTTTTCCCACGATTCTTTCTTTCCTCAAATTTTTTTGTGATTTTTTGCTAACGATTATTAGATTAAGATTAAGTGTAGACATTTTCATAGTCATTGTTTTCTTCCTCCTGTTGGAGCGTTTTATAGCAGACACGGCGCAAATTATAGTTTGTCTTAGTTTTTGTGTTTTCCTCCTTTTAGGCGTGACCGTTTTTGTTATTTGTAGATATTGTATTACTCTGACTCTGGAGGTGAAAGAGCCTTCAAAATAAAAGCCTAACAAAGTATCCCTATTCTTCATCTGAGTTCAATCCTTTGTCCAAGCCTGACAAGAAGCTGCTTATAGTCAGGAAAATATGTTATTTGGAATTTGCAAAAGTAACAAATTAGTGGAAAAATAGTTGCACAGTGCATGTTTTATTTTGAAAAGTAACTCCTCTTGTTTCAGATCACTTGCCCTTCCTCTCGTGTCATCAGTCTGACGTCATCCCTGACCCTTGATTGTTTCCACCTGTTTCCTATTACCCTCATCTGTCATATAAGCCCACACCTCCCCTTGTTCTGTGCTAGATTGTCTCGAGTTTTTGTGCCTGTCTTGCAACCATGTCCATGCCTTGCCTCGTCTCACGCTTATATTCCTGCATCTTGACTTCCCACGCTGCTATTTTGAGTTTGACTTTTCTCCTCCTCAGTAGAGTGATTTTTGTTATTTAGTTTTTTCAACCGAAATGGTGAGTTATTATTTTTTTCTACATTTCTTTCTTTCCTCAAATTTTTTAGTGATTTTTTTTTAACCATTATCAGATTAAGATTAAGTGTTGGAGCGTTTTATAGCAGATACGGCGCAAATTATAGTTTGTCTTTGTTTTTCTGTTTCCCTCCTTTTAGGAGTGATTCTAGGTTTTCCTTTTGTTTTTTTTTTAGACCTCTTCGCCGACAGTTTTTGTTATTTGTAAATATTGTATTACTCTGACTCTGGAGATGAAAGAGCCTTCAAAATAAAAGCCTAACAAAGTATCCCTACTCTTCATCTGAGTTCAATCCTTTGTCCAAGCCTGACAAGAAGCTGCTTATAGTCGGGAAAATATGTTATTTGGAATTTGCAAAAGTACCAAATAAGTGGAAAAATAGTGGCACACACTTCAAAAATGTGAGAGTAAAATAATAAAATGTTTCAAAGCTATTCCCAAGGTTATATTCGAGCAGGTATGCTTTGGTAATTTGGTTCAGGTTTAGGTTCAACAAGCTTTAATTAATAATGTTTAGAGTGGCTGTAAAGTTGTCATTTCTAATTATGTTTTTTTGCAAGCTGCTTTACAATTTACTCTCCATTTTCAACACATGCCATATTGAGTGTTTAGTTTACTGTGATGAACTAAATTAATCTGAGGAAATAGGACAGTAGAGAAATGTCGTAAGAAAAACAGTGGTACCTCAGTTTTTGGAAAGACTCGGTTTTTGAGACTAAACATATTTTTTGGGGGTTTTTGTGAACCTAACAAGCTACTTTGTTCCTCTGTGAACTGAGGACACATGTAATTATTATGATTTGTCACCGATTCTGTTCATAACTTTTATGGACAGAATTTCTAGGCGCAGTCAAGGCGTTGAGGGGTTCTGGTTTGGTGACCGCGGGATTAGGTCTCTGCTTTTTGCAGATGATGTGGTCCTGATGGCTTCATCTGACCGGGATCTTCAGCTCTTACTGGATCGTTTTGCAGCCGAGTGTGAAGCGACCGGAATGAGAATCAGCACCTCCAAGTCCGAGTCCATGGTTCTCGCCCGGAAAAGGGTGGAATGCCATCTCCGGGTTGGGGAGGAGACCCTGCCCCAAGTGGAGGAGTTCAAGTACCTAGGAGTCTTGTTCACGAGTGGGGGAAGAGTGGATGGTGAGATCGACAGGCGGATCGGTGCGGCGTCTTCAGTAATGCGGACGTTGTACCGATCCGTTGTGGTGAAGAAGGAGCTGAGCCGGAAGGCAAAGCTCTCAATTTACCGGTCGATCTACGTTCCCATCCTCACCTATGGTCATGAGCTTTGGGTCATGACCGAAAGGATAAGATCACGGGTACAAGCGGCCCAAATGAGTTTGGGTCTCTCCCTTAGAGATAGGGTGAGAAGCTCTGCCATCCGGGAGGAACTCAAAGTAAAGCCGCTGCTCCTCCACATGGAGAGGAGCCAGATGAGGTGGTTCGGGCATCTGGTCAGGATGCCACCCGAACGCCTCCCTACGGAGGTGTTTAGGGCACGTCCAACCGGTAGGAGGCCACGGGGAAGACCCAGGACGTTCCCTGGCCTGGGAACGCCTCGGGATCCCCCGGGAAGAGCTAGACGAAGTGGCTGGGGAGAGGGAAGTCTGGGTTTCCCTGCTTAGGCTGTTGCCCCCGCGACCCGACCTCGGATAAGCGGAAGAAGATGGATGGATGGATGGATGATTGGATGTGTGGCGGGTGATCTACTTAGGCCGGGGGTCGGCAACCCAAAATGTTAAAAGAGCTATATTGCACCAAAAATACAAAAAATAAATCTATCTGGAGCCCCAAAAATTAAAAAAAAAATTGAAATATTGAAGACAACATGATATAAATGTATATATTAACTATATTAGCCTACTATCAAAATGACTATGTGTCGCAGGCTGACACAAATCTTTCGTTGACAGAAATGTTGAAATGTAATATTTATTCTACGCATTTTTGTAACATTGAAAAATATTATTAAAATGCAGACTTTTTAGAGAGTGGGATAACTTCTGGAAATGACTGGCCTAGAATGGCCAAAGGTAAATAAATATGTGTGTGTCCAAGTTAAAGGAAATAACGGGCTGTCTTCTTTGAATGGAATAATTGTTGAGATCCGCTTTTCGGATCTCCACATATTATTGTTTATTGTTCCATTTTGTTTCACTCTCCGTCTGATCCTCTTATTTCCTGTTTAGTCGGTCACCATGGTAGCTTACGAGTTTCACCTGCTACTCACGGTCCTGCACACCTGTCCTCACTAATCACCTGCCTTATATATTCCTGCCGCTTTTGTTGTTCGGCCTGGGACCCTAGTTTGCTTTCATGCAACGTTACGACTCCTATCCGAGTTTACTTTCATGCAACGTTACGACTGCTATCCGAGTTTGCTTTCATCCAATGTTACGACTGCTTTTATAATTTGCGACGGCTACTCATTCTATGTATGTATACTCTCGCTAGCTTTTCACGCTACGCGTTGTTTTATTCCAGCTCTCATGCTGATGATTTGTTTTTCTGTTTTGTGTGCCTTCGTGCCAGTTTAGTTTGTCTATTTGTATATCCTAGCTTTCATGCTAGCGTCCTTTGTTTTTTTTGTCTGTTAGCTCCAGTATTTTTGTTCTATAGCTCTTTTTCTAATCTTACCTTTGTTGTGTTCTTGCTCGACGCATCCACGGAGGGACAACTTTGGCATTACTATGCCAAACAGACGTAACATTAATAACAATCAATGCAAGCCGGGTTACGTTTGCTGTGGTCTGGTACAACATGGCACACAAACAACTATGAAATATGCAGCCAAACATACCGGCGTAGTGAGTTGACGTTATTCACCCAAAGAACTTTAGTTATTAGAGGGTTCCAGTCAGACGGTTTTTCACAGGACACATTTCCGCTGTTGTTGTTTCAGGATGAGGAGATGATGCTCCGTTGTTGATTGAAGTCTGAATGTCATCAAAGCACTTGACACTTATTCCACCCCCGTCCTTGCACGCTACACCGCAAAAAAAAAAAAAAAAAAAAAAAAAAATATATATATATATATATATATATATAATTCACTTCACTAAAAACAAATATGACGGAGAGAAGCCATTCTCACTAGCTCCGTCATCACAACTATAATTATACTCTATAACATGTATTTTTCATGAATACCGTATTTCCTTGAATTGCCGCAGGTCATATAGTATGCGCCTGTCTTGAATTACTGCCGGGTCGAACTCGCTTCGCAAAATAATTAGCGCATGCTTAGTATTACCGCCTGGTCAAACTCGTGACATCACGAGTGACACTTCCCCTGTCATCATTTTCAAAATGGAGGAGGCTGATTTCAATACCGGTAATTTGAAATCGCATAAAGGGAAGAAGATTTAGAGATATTAGGTAGGATTTAAGGTCCAAGTTTACATCACTCTCAAATTTTTACTGCATACCTTTGGTAAGTGCCGGAGTGAGAAGAGGTTTTAAAATAATTAACGCATGCTTACTTTTACCACATGCCTTTGGTAAGCGCAGGAGTGAGAAGAGGTTTTAAATTAATTAGCGCCCCGGCGGCAATTCAAGGAAATACGGTATATGTAATAATATGGAATGAGTTAATTGGGTTTACAACTACTCAGTGGCCTAGTGGTTAGAGTGTCCGCCCTGAAATGGTTAGGTTTTGAGTTCAAACCCCGGCCGAGTCATACCAAAGACTATAAAAATGGGACCTGTTACCTCCTTGCTTGGCACTCAGTATCAAACTGGAATTGGTGGTTAAATCACCACAAATGATTCCCGGGCGTGGCCACCGCTGCTGCTCACTGCTCCCCTCACCTCCCAGGGGGTGATCAAGGGGATGTGTCAAATGCAGAGGACAGTTTTCACCACACCTAGTGTGTGTGTGACAATCATTGCTACTTTAACTTTGTGTCCAGAAAAAAAAAAGTGTCGTTTTTCAGTTGACTCGGTCTACAAACCACACTTAAAAACATTCTTTTTCCCCTCTGAGTGCGCCTCCATATCGCATCGCTCCCACCCGCCACAGGGGGGAACATGCATCTTCATTCAGAGGGTTTGGGACAAAGATGGAGAACAATAGGAAAAGAGGAGTGAGTCAGTGCTTGTAATGTGATTTGTCATTCCCTGCGCTCTCTCCCTGATGCGATTACGGGACGCGCCTCAGCCGAGATGGTGGTCCCAGATAGCGGCGGGCCGAGCACAAACCAGGAAGTGCTCGGCCCGCCTGCAATCTGTCACCCCGCAGCCGGGAACACCGGCTTGAAGAAGGCCACGAGTGCAAGGCTGCTCCGGCGAAATATAAAAAAAAAGTTGTGCGGTACTTTGACACTGTTGTCTAAATCCTGTCTGCATCTCAGTGCTGACGTCCATCCCTTTGTTGTGTCCTGTGGGGGACCAAGCGTCTGTCGCACGGTATTCTTTCCAAGCATTTTACAGTCGTTCCCATCTGTCACGGCACCGATGTCACGTGCCGGGACACGTTTTGGTTCCAGGACCACCCAGGCCCTCAATATGTTGGGACTTTAAATTAAACCGTCGTTAGCAGGATTAGGCAAGAACTGTGCAACCCATTCCGTTTTATGGATGCTCCAAGGAAAGGGAAGAGCTGTTGTCTGACATTTTTAATCTCTTTTAACCTTATTTCTTCAGTTTTTGGGAGACTGGCTGGCCAAAAAGCTCTCTCCCAGTTGCAATTAGTCCAGAACGCAGCAGCACGACTTTCAACAGGGGCCAGGAAACCCCAATTCTCGAGACTTTGTTCCTTGTTCCTTATAGAATTGATCTTAAGTGAAGTGAATTATATTTATATTAAGCTTTTTTCTAGTGACTCAAAGCACTTTTACTTATTGAAACCCAATATCTAAGTTACATTTAAACCAGTGTGGGTGGCACTGGGAGCAGGTGGGTAAAGTGTCTTACTCGGTGGCCTAGTGTCCGCCCTGAGATCGGTAGGTTGGGAGTTCAAACCCCGGCCGAGTCATACCAAAGACTATAAAAATGGGACCCATTGCTGGCACTCAGCATCAAGGGTTGGAATTGGGGGTTAAATCACCACAAATGATTCCCGAGCGCGGCACCGCTGATGACCACTGCTCCCCTCACCTCGCAGGGGGTGAACAAGGGGATGTGTCAAATGCAGAGGACGAATTTTGCCACACCTAGTGTGTGTGTGTGACAATCATTGGTACTTTAACTTTACATTAACTGGTCTTGCCCAAGGACACAAAGGCAGTGACTAGGATGGCGGAAGCGGGGATCGAAACTGGAACTCTCAAGTTGCTGACACGGCCACTCTACCAACCGGGCTATACCGCCCCAAAATCTTGCTGTTTGCTTGTAAAGCTTTGCATTGGACTGGCACCTCAGTTTATATTGGACCTCAATCAACTTTACACTCCTTCGCGCGATCTGGGGACCGAGAGCCTGCTCCAGCTCGTGAAGTGAATTATATTTACATAGCGCTTTTCTCTAGTGACACAAAGCACTTTTACTTATTGAAACCCAATATCTAAGTTACATTTAAACCAGTGTGGGTGGCACTGGGAGCAGGTAGGTAAAGTGTCTTACTCAGTGGCCTAGTGGTTAGAGTGTCCGCCCTGAGATCGGTAGGTTGGGATTTCAAACCCCGCCCGAATCATACCAAAGACTATAAAAATGGGACCCATTGGTGGCACTGACCCCTGCTTGGCACTCAGCATCAAGGGTTGGAATTGGGGGTTAAATCCCCACAAATTATTCCCGGGCGCGGCACCACTGCTGCCCACTGCTCCCCTCACCTCGCAGGGGGTGATCAAGGGGATGTGTCCAATGCAGAGGACAAATTTCGTCACACCTAGTGTGTGTGTGTGACAATCATTGGTACTTTAACTTTACTTCAACTTGTCTTGCTCAAGGACACAAAGGCAGTGACTAGGATGGCGGAAGCGGGGATCGAAACTGGAACTCTCAAGTTGCTGACACGGCCACTCTACCAACCGAGCTATACTGCCCCAAAATCTAGCTGTTTGCTTTTAAAGCTTTGCATTGGACTGGCACCTCAGTATATCTCGGCCCTCAATCAACTTTACACTCCTTCGCGCGATCTGGGGACCAAGAGCCTGCTCCAGCTCGTGAAGTGAATTATATTTACAACGCGCTTTTCTCTAGTGACACAAAGCACTTTTACTTATTGAAACCCAATATTTAAGTTACATTTAAACCAGTGTGGGTGGCACTGGGAGCAGGTGAGTAAAGTGTCTTGCCCAAGGACACAACAGCAGTGACAAGGATGGCGGAAGCGGAGATCGAACCTGGAACCCTCAAGTTGCTGACACGGCCAGTCTACCAACAGAGCTATACCCCCCCACCCCCCCAAAAATCTTGCTGAGCTTTGCATTGGACTGGCACCTCAGTATATCTCGGACCTCAATCAAATTTACACTCCTTCGCACAATCTGGGGACTGAGAGCCCTTCTCCAGCTCGTGGTTCCCAACACGAGACTTAAAACCAGTCTGTGGTCGGCCCTAAGCTCTGGAACACTCTGCCCCTTCATGTTCCAACTGCTCCCACAGTGCAATGTTTTTAAGTCTGGTTTTAAGACCCAGTTTTATTTTCTGGTTTTTAACATTATGTGAGTTGTGTAATCCTCTGTGATTTTAAATGTTGATTTTTATTTATTGTTTTATTTGGTTTTCCCCTTTAAAATAGTTTTTAAATCATGTGCATTTTTATATTTATTTATTTGTTGTTTTTACTCAGTCATTGGTGGAGCTAAGGATAATATTTGAATATTGTTTTTAATATTGTTGTGCAGCACTTTGGAAACATTTGTGTTGTTTTTTCCGTCTGATTTTTCCCTGTTCCTACCTCAGTTTGTTCGTCTATTCAACAAAGCATTAAGATATATGTCTTATATCAAACAAAGTGCAAGAACATTTATGGGAATGTTATATTGGTGACATTGTTGACAAATACAAATGTTCGCGGCACTGACTGCTGACTGCTTGTGCACTAAATCAGACAGGAAATACTTGTGCACTAAATGAGAAAAATACTTAATGCTGCCTCGTCTGGTTTCTATGATGTGTCCATTAGGTGCACTCAACACAGAAATTGGTAAGTTTCAAAGAGCAGCTTCCATTACTGTACAGTGGGGCAAAATGGAAAAATTGCAGACTGAGGTCTGAAATGTTCAAGATAGGTCTACTTAAACTGTGAGAAAACAGAATGTGGAAAAACAAAAATCAAGGACATCACATTGTGTGATTTTTAAAGAATGTATTTGTTAAAGATCTCGCTTGAAATCAATCTGACTCTCTTAGACCGGTTAGTTCTTTAGGAAGCTCTTCTATGTTTCCTGTTTTAATTGCACCTGTTTGAGTTAGTTGTCTGTAGAAGAGACACACACCTTCAAACAGTCAGACTCCAACCTCTGCCATGTCCATAAGAAGAGAGCTGACCAAGGACATCAGGGACGCAATTGTAGACGTGCACAAGGATGGGATCAGCCAATCTACGATAGGCAGGCACCATGGTGAGAAGACATCAACTGTTAGAGCAATATTAGAAGATGGACGAAGGCTAGATCAGTGGCAAGCTCCCTCAACCAGTGCCTACATGCAAGATCTCCCGTGGTGGGGCACTAATGATTCTGAGAACGGTGAGGAATCAGCCCAGAACTACAACCGGGGAACTGGTCAATGACTTAAAGGAAACTGGGACCACATTAACAAATTAGTAACACACAACATTGTAATGGATTGAAATCCTATAGAACCTAAAATGTCACTTGGCTTAAGCCAGCACATGTCCAAGCCCGTTGAAAGTTTACAATTGACCACCCGGATGATCCAGAAGAAGAAGGTCATGTGGTCCATCCATCCATCCTAGTCCCTCCGTTTCCGAGGCGTTACCAGGCCAGCTGGGAGACAGTCTTCCCAACGTCTCCTGGGTCTTCCCTGGTCGGACTTGCCCTGAATACCTCCGGGTGGTTTCCTGACCAGAGGCCCGAACCACCTCATCTGGCTCCTCTCTATGTCGAGGAGCAGCGGCTTTACTTTAAGCTCCTCCTGGATGACAGACCTTCATACCCTATCTCTAAGGGAGAGTCTCGCCACCCGGAGGAGGAAACTCATTTTGGTCACTTTTACCCATAATCGTGTCCTTTCGGTCATAACCCAAAGCTCATGCCGGTAGGTGAGGACGGGAACGTAGATCGACGGGTAAATTGAGAGCTTTGCCTTCCGGCTCAGCTCCTTCTTCACCCCAACGGATTGAGACCAAATTTTAACTTTTTGGTATAAACTAAACTCGACGTGTTTGGAATGGAAAGAATGTCGAAGCGTGAAGCGTTGAGGTGGAAACATTTTGCTTTGGAGCTGATTTAGGATAACTGATCCGTATTAAGGAAATGACAAATGGGCGGAAGGCGGGATACACCCTGGACAAGTCGCTCCCTCATCGCAGAGCCAACACAGATAGACAGACAGCATTCACACTGGGGCCAATTTAGTGTTGCCAATCAACCTATCCCCAGGTGCATGTTTTTGGCGGTGGGAGGAAGCCGGTGTACCCGGAGGGAACCCACGCAGTCACGGGGAGAACATGCAAACTCCACACAGAAAGATCTTGAGCCCGGGATTGAACCCAGGAAAACTTAGGACCTTCGTATCGTGAGGCAGACGCACTAACCCAGGGATGCTATTTACGTCGATCGCCAGCTACCGGTTGATCGTGGAGGGTGTGTCAGTCGAGCGCAAACCAAGCATTGAAAAAATATACCAAAAAATTTGTGATCATCAATATTTACAACGACGTCACTTGATTGACATTCTGACATGCTGCCAGATCATTATTAAGAAAAACATGACCGAGAAACACTTTTTATTTCAACACTCTCGCGCCGTACCTGCTGTCAAAACCCTAAAGACAGACTGCACAGTTGCTGTCTTCACAATAAAAGCCCTGCTTCATCCTGCCTGCGCTAACAAAATAAGAGTCTCATAAAGCTAGCAAGCTAGGGAGTTGGCCGTATTTTCTTGCAAAATGTATAAAAATGACTATGGAAGCTGGACAAATAAGACGCTAAAAACTAACCACTTTCATGTGGTATTGGACAGAGAAGAGGAAGTCTTTCTCCTCCATTCGAAAATGTGGACGTTATCAGCACTACTCTCTGATTCCAAACAATGCAAGTCATCAGAATCAGAGATCGACAGGCGGATCGGTGCGGCGTCTTCAGTAATGCGGAAGTTGTACCGATCCGTTGTGATGAAGAAGGAGCTGAGCCGGAAGGCAAAGCTCTCAATTTAACAACCGACCTACGTTCGCATCCTCACCTATGGTCATGAGCTTTGAGTTATGACCGAAAGGATAAGATCACGGGTACAAGCGGCCGAAATGAGTTTGGGTCTCTCCCTTAGAGATAGGGTGAGAAGCTCTGCCATCCGGGAGGAACTCAAAGTAAAGCCGCTGCTCCTCCACACAGATGAAATGGTTCGGGCACACGGAGGTGTTTAGGGCACGTCCAACCGGTAGGAGGCCACGGGGAAGACCCAGGACACGTTGGGAAGACTATGTCTCCCGGCTGGCCTGGGAACGCCTCGGGATCCCCCAGGAAGAGCTGGACGAAGTGGCTGGGGAGAGGGAAGTCTGGGCTTCCCTGCTTAGGCTGCTGCCCCCGCGACCTGACCTCGGATAAGCAGAAGATGATGGATTGATGGAGAATCAGGTAATACACCAACTTATATTCTTGTCTTTATGAAACAAAAGAAAACTATATGTGTTAATCATGCTTGTGTTATCATTAAACACTGTGTTAACAAAACAAAAACGTATCTTTCATAAATAATTAAATATAAATTACACATCTGAATGAGGTAGATTCTTTCGACTTGGTCAATTGAAAAGTAGCTCGCCTGCACTAACCCCTGTTCCACCGTGCTTACCTTTGCCCAATCGGTGGCTGCCAAATTCTTATTTTGTCTCACTGTGTATAATCAGAAAATGCACAAATATGGAGATTTTTACTGTTGAAAATGTTTAAAAAATACCAGATTGTAATCATAGAGAAAATACAATTATAATACAGTTTAATGAAGAAATATTACCCAACCCTAACCCCTGGACTTCTACATATTCCACCCCGTCTCGCCACGGAGATACAGTAATGAAGTGAAGTGAATTATATTTATATAGCACTTTTCTCTAGTGACTCAAAGCGCTTTACATAGTGAAACCCAATATCTAAGTTACATTTAAAGCAGTGTGGGTGGCACTGGGAGCAGGTGGGTAAAGTGTCTTGCCCAAGGACACAACGGCAGTGACTACAGATGTAGCAACCAACTGTCGTTAGTGACAGCTGTTTTCTGAAGTGTTCCTGAGCCCATCTGGTGATATCCTTTACACGCTGATGTCGCTTTTTGATGCAGTACCGCCTGAGGGATCGAAGGTCCGTAATATGAAGTGATTTCTCCACATTCTCTGGACCTTTTGTGAAGTGAAGGGAAGTAACTTATATTTATATAGCACTTTTCTCTAGTGACTCAAAGTGCTTTACATAGTGAAACCCAATATTTAAGTTACATTTAAACCAGTGTGGGTGGCACTGGGAGCAGGTGGGTTAAGTGTCTTGCCCAAGGACACAACGGCAGTGACTAGGATGGCGGAAGCGGGGATCGAACCTGCAACCCTCAAGTTGCTGGCACGGCCGCTCTACCAACCGAGCTAAACCGAAAAGGCCGGCACAGAGCCAGAAAGCTCCCCCACTCCTGAAAACGCATCCTCCCCGATTTATCCTATTTTACTCTGTCAATCCTCTCTTTTGCTTCCAATCTCCCTCCACCCCCCCCGACAATCGCTCCCCATCTCTCTTCTCTTCCTCCATTTCATCTGTAAATCCCCTTTATTGCCAATCCCATCGTTTTGTTGTCCCTCTCACGCGCACCCCACCCCCATTTTTTTTGCTCCCTCGCCGGCTGATGGCTTAAGGCCGAGCTGGCAGCTGAGGGCGCTGATGGGAGGAGGAAGGGGCGCCGGTTAAGGCTGGCATGGGTGAACTGGAAAGGTGGCATATACGTACACGCCGTGGCGTTGCTCGGGTGATCGCGTTTGACCCCCATATGTTCAGTTAGTTGGGGGTAAACCCATCCCAACTCAAGTGTTAACGGCAGGGTACAGAAACAGTCCCACTCCTCCAATTTATGCACACATGTCCTCGTTTTCTATCTCTCACACACTCATCACACGCTTATAGTCCACTCGCACTTGACCACCCCCCCCGACACAAATCCACATGCCATCTTCAAATGTCCCACTACCCTTTTATAGCCTATTTCTCGCATGCCACTGAACAGCACGCACATACCAGTAAATGCTGAATTTCCCCCCATTGATTCATGACAAGTTAATCCCTATTCATCCCAGCATCAGAACAACACGCCATACCATAAAAAACCCTTTCAGGGCACGTTTTCTGGCAAAGGATCGGAATAGAACCACCAAAACGGGACTTCATGTATTGGGGTTTTTCATTATTGAGTTCAAAACTCATACAATGAAACAGAGACATATATTAATTTACCACAGGGCGCACCGGATTAGAATAGAATAGAATAGAATAGAATGGACTTTATCGTCATTATATTTGCATATAACGGACGTCGGTGACAATAATGACTATGAGAACCTTGGAGAGGAGGAAAGCAATGGATGTCGAGCGGGTCTAACATATTACTGTGAAAGTTCAATCCATAATGGATACAACACAGTCGCGAGAGTCCAGTCCAAAGCGGATCCAACACAGCAGCGAGAGTCCCGTTCACAGCGGAGCCAGCAGGAAACCATCCCAAGCGGAGGCGGATCAGCAGCGCAGAGATGTCCCCAGCCGATACACAGGCAAGCAGTACATGGCCACCGGATCGGACCGGACCCCCTCCACAAGGGAGAGTGGGACATAGGAGAAAAAGAAAAGAAACGGCAGATCAACTGGTCTAAAAAGGGAGTCTATTTAAAGGCTAGAGTATACAAATGAGTTTTAAGGTGAGACTTAAATGCTTCTACTGTGGTGGCATCTCGAACTGTTACCGGGAGGGCATTCCAGAGTACTGGAGCCCGAAATGAAAACGCTCTATAGCCCACAGACTTTTTTGGGGTTTTGGGAATCACTAATAAGCCTGGGTCCTTTGAACGCAGATTTGACGTCCCACTGGGTCATTATTGTCACCGATGTCCCACTGGGTGTGAGTTTTCCTTGCCCTTATGTGGGCCTACCGAGGATTTCGTAGTGGTTTGTGCAGCCCTTTGAGACACTAGTGATTTAGGGCTATATAAGTAAACATTGATTGATTGATTGATTGATTGATATAACGAGATTAAAGACCAACTTAAGGTGCGGTATTGGGAACTAACATGGGGTAAAATAAATAACACAAGAGGAAATAAAGGAAAAAACTCAACAATTGAAATAGACTACTATCCAATAAAAATACAAACAGTAATAAGCAATCCTGAACAATATACAAAACACTATAGAAATACAAAATACAGAACAAGACAAGAGTACCGAAGTAATAAATAACTATCAGTGTCGGACGTATTCTAAGTTTGAGTTCAACATGGTGACAGCTCTGGGAAAGAAGCTGTCTCTGAGCCTGTTTGTTCTGGCCCTGATGCACCTGTAGCACCTGCCTGATGGTAACAGGTCGAACAGGTGGAAGCCAGGGTGTGTGCTGTCTTTGGTGATGTTTTTTGCTTTCTTGAGGCAACGGGAGTCGTGTAAATCCTTCAGGGAGAGCAGGGGACAGCCGATGATTTTTTGTGCAGACTTTATGACCCTCTGAATCACCTGTTTGTCCACTTCAGTGCAGCTGGCGTACCACACTGTTGTAAGGCACACTGCAGATGAGCGGGTCTATTCAGGTATTTTTCCGTACAAAAGGCACATCGGATTAAAAGGCGCATTAAAGGGGTCATATTATGATTTGTTTCTAAATTTAAAACATTTCCTTGTGCTCTAGATCGGTGTTTTTCAACCAGTTATCTAGTTTCACCTATTTGGGTTAAAAATATTTTTTGCAAACCAATAGTTATAGTCTGCAAATGATGTGTTGTTGTTGAGTTTCGGTGCTGTCTAGAGCTCGGCAGAGTAACCGTGTAATACTCTTCCATATCAGTAGGTGGCAGCCGCTAGCTAATTGCTTTGTAGATGCCGGAAACAGTAGGTGAGCAGCGTGCAGGTAAAAAGGTGCTTAAACCAAAAATAAACAAAAGTGAGTGCCCCTTAGAAAAGGCATTGAAGCTTAGGGAAGGCTTTGCAGAACAAAACTAAAAGTGAACTGGCTACAAAGTAAACAAAAATAGTGTCAATACGTGGACTATGAGGTGGTTGTTTTCCCGAGATGCAAGTGAACTTGGACCGGAGATGGCGTGAAGGTAGAGACATCTTTTATTTTAACACTTTAACTACTAAAAAACAGGAACATACGCTCACAAGGAGGTACAAAAACTTGGCAGTGAAAACAAAACTTGCACTAAGGCAAAACTATGAACATAAAACAAAAATTTGCACTTTGGCATGAATAACGAAAAGCTTACTTGGAACGTAGCGAGAACGGGACATGGATCATTGGCATGGTTCATTACAAGGTGCGTAGCAGGTGATAGATGGTGATGTTGCCAGGACGAACAACAGAAACAGACCGGCTTAAATAGCAGTGACATGATCAGTGAAAACAGGTGTGCGAGTGCAAAACGTGAGACAGGTGCGTGACCTGAGGACAGGTGAAAACGAATGGATAGTCAATAAACAAGGAAGTGCAAAAACAGGAACTGAGTGTCCAAAAAACAAACAGAACATGACTAAAACAAAACATGATCACACAGACATGACAAAAAGAATGCTGGACGACAGCAAAGACTTACTGTGGAGCAAAGATGGCGTCCACAAAGTACATCAGAAGATGACATGACAATCAACAATGTCCCCACAAAGAAGGATAAAAACAACTGAAATATTCTTGATTGCTAAAACAAAGTACATGCGGCAAATATCGCTCAAGGGAAGACATGAAACTGCTACAGGAAAATACCAAAAAAAGAGAAGAAGCCACCAAAATAGGAGCGCAAGACAAGAACTAAAACACTACACACAAGAAAACAGCAAAAAACTCCAAATAAATCAGGGTGTGATGTGACAGGTGGTGACAGTGCACCTACTTTGAGACAAGAGCTATAGTGATGCATGCTGGGTTATGCTTTAAAGTCATATCCAACAATTGCGACAACGACTTTTCACTGTCAACTAAATTTCGTTTTTTAAAGATTTCTGCTGGCGATGTGCCTCTGCATTTTTTCAACGCAAAAAATGTGCCTTGGCTCAAAAAGGGTTGAAAAACACTGCTCAACATAACATGTGATGGTAGTTCTTTGGTCAAAATGTTGCATAAATTAAGTTAAAAGTTAAAGTACCACTGATAGTCACACACACACTACGTGTGGTGAAATTACTCTCTGCATTTTACCCGTGCCCTTGTTCCACCCCCTGGGAGGTGAGGGGAGCAGTGAGCAGCAGCGGTGGCCGCGCTCTGGAATCGTTTTGGTGATTTAACCCCCAATTCTAACCCTTGATGCTGTGTGCCAAGCAGGGAGGTAATGGCTCCCATTTTGATAGTCTTTGGTATGACTCAGCAGGCGAATGAATTTGTTTTACAGACCATATTCAAGTCGCTTTCCGGGCGTCTTCTCCCCGTCATCTTTGTTGTAGCGGTGTAGCGTGCAAGGACCGGAGTGGAAGAAGTGTCAAAAGATGGCGCTAACTGTTTTAATGACATTCAGACATTACTTTAATCAATAACGGAGTAGCATCTTCTCATCCATGGCTCACTAGTGCAACAACACCGGAAATGTTTCCCGTGAAAAAAACGTCCGAGCAGAACCCTCTAATAACTAAAGTTCTGTGGATAAATTATGTAAACCCACTGGAAGTTTTTAGGGCTTCCATAGCAATATATAAGTTAGAACTTTACGCTACTTTGTATTGAAAATGGCAACAGCAGAAGATGAATGTCACATAAGAAGATAGAGAAAAATAAGCTTATCGACTACGGTATCGGCACGGACTACAGTGGCGGACTCGCGCAAATTGTCGTGACTTATGCAGATCTCAAATACACATCAGCAGGTACCAGAAGGTAAGAAAAGTTGGTTTTGCCTAATATTGTGAAACAAAACACCAGATAATATGTCTGCTAAAGGGTGCCATTTTGTGGTCCTTGTATCTCTGACTACGGTAGCCGTAATGGGCCGACAATCCACCGAGCGATGCGGCTTTAAAGTCGTACTAAAACATTTTGACGGATTTTTGAGTGCCGTGTGTAATATTCTTCATTTCCAGTGGAACATTTAAAGTTGTGGTGTTGTTCACAGGCGTCATATTGCAGTCTACACGTATCCCTACATACAATTGTAAAGAACATAATGTCATGGTTGTCTTGAGTTTCCAATAATTTCTAGAACTCTATTTTTTCCTTGCCTTTGTCCATGTTTAAGTAGGGACTTTAGCAAGGCCATTCTAAAACCTTAATTCGAGCCTTTATTGATTAGCCATTCCTTTACCACTTTTAACGTGTGTTTGGGGTCATTGTCCTGTCGGAACCCCCAACTGTGCCCAAGACCCAACCTCCGGGTTGGTGATTTTAGATTGTCCTGATGAATTTGGAGGTAATCTTTCTTTTTCATTGTCCCATTTACGCTCTGTAAAGCACCAGTTCCGTTGGCAGCAAAACAGGCCCAGAGCATAATACTACCACCACCATGCTTGACGGTGTTCCTGGGTTTAAAGGCCTCAGCTTTTATCCTCCAAACTAATTGCTGGGTATTGTGGCCAAACAGCTAAAGGTTTGTTTCATCTGACATCACATGGACAAAGGCAAGGAAAAAATAGAGTTCTAGGAATTATTGGAAACTCAAGACAACCATGACATTATGTTCTTTACAAGTGTACGTAGACTTTTGATCGCAAATATATTTCTGGTTACAGAATCCACCAATTTCTACAGAGTGGTCAGCCACCTTTCACAAATACTGTGCTTTATCCCTTCTCCCCCCAGTCTTTGTTATCAGTTCAACCTTGGCATCCTGAGGTCTGCGTGCCATCTGACGGGTCAAGTTAATTTTATTTCTGTCGTGCCGATTCACAACAGAAAATATCTCAAGGCACTTTACACTCCTCAGGCATGAAAGAGAACACCGGTGGAGCCTCACACGAGCAAGCATTTGGGCGACGGAGGCGAGGAGAAACCCAGTGTGAACATGTGTGTTGTTAAATTGTGCCAATGTTGGAGTTTTCGTATACAACATGATACATCACAATTTGCAGTTTTTCTTTTCAACATTGTGGAGAGGCGGAGCCGGCAGTCCGACAGAGAGGCAGGGCACGCCGAGGAGATGGCAGCGAGGAGGCGGGGATGGCGAGCGAGCGGCGAGGCCCGCCGGTAGTGACGCCACAATCAAGATCAGGTGCATGGATCGCGCACCTGGGGACAATTTAGTCATCCTCTCACACTGTGTAAAAGGGCGACAGCTGTGAGAGAGGCGGAGAGACGAGAAGGAGCCGGAGGGATGCTGACGCAGCGCAAGAGAGAAACAGAGCCAGAGGCAGAAGACGAGCGAGCGGAGTCCTGTGTATATGTCGCACCCTCAATCCATCAATCAATCAATGTTTATTTATATAGCCCCAAATCACAAATGTCTCAAAGGACTGCACAAATCATTACGACTACGACATCCTCGGAAGAACCCACAAAAGGGCAAGGAAAACTCACACCCAGTGGGCAGGGAGAATTCACATCCAGTGGGACGCCAGTGACAATGCTGACTATGAGAAACCTTGGAGAGGACCTCAGATGTGGGCAACCCCCCCCCCCTCTAGGGGACCGAAAGCAATGGATGTCGAGCGGGTCTAACATGATACTGTGAAAGTTCAATCCATTGTGGCTCCAACACAGCCGCGAGAGTTCGGTTCAAAGTGGATCCAAGACAGCAGCGAGAGTCCCGTCCACAGGAAACCATCCCAAGCGGAGGCGGATCAGCAGCGTAGAGATGTCACCAACCGATACACAGGCGAGCGGTCCATCCTGGGTCTCGACTCTGGACAGCCAGTACTTCATCCATGGTCATCGGACCGGACCCCCTCCACAAGGGAGGGGGGGGACATAGGAGAAAAAAGAAAAGAACCGGCAGATCAACTGGTCTAAAAAGGAGGTCTATTTAAAGGCTAGAGCAGGGGTCGGGAACCTTTCTGACTGAGGGAGCCATTAAAGCCAAATCTTTTAAAAATGTATTTCCGTGAGAGCCATATAATATTTCTAACACTGAATCTAACTGTCAGGTTCAAACACTGATGACATCTATTAAACAGACAAGAAGCAAGGAATGAAACAGAGACAGGATTCAATTTAGCTCAATGAGGAGAAACAAGAGAATTCTACACCTCTTTTATTTGGACTTTCCCTAATTACAACAAACAAATACGTGCATCTCTTATTCTTTTCAATAACATTTTTATTCTATTCTGAAGCTAACCAATAATAAATAAAATGCAACTACTTGAACAGGTGCGATAGAAACGGACGGATGGATTCAAATGCATGAGAAGGTTTTATCTTTTGAACGTTGTTTTTAACACTGTGATTACCACTTATCGTGTGAAGTGAATTATATTTATATAGCGCTTTTCTCTCGTGACTCAAAGCGCTTTACATAGTGAAACCCAAATATCTATGTTAGGAGGTCTATTTAAAGGCTAGAGTATACAGATGAGTTTTAAGATGAGACTTAAATGCTTCTACTGAGGTGGCATCTGGAACTGTTACCGGGAGGGCATTCCAGAGTACTGGAGCCCGAACGGAAAACGCTCTATAGCCCGCAGAAACTATGAAAAAACTGCGACTTATACTCCGAAAAATACGGTATTAGTTTTCATAAGACACATTTTTTTCTCAAAATTTGGCCCCCCCGAGTCAAAATAAATGCCCAGGTCTGATATAGGGCAGTGGTTCTCAAATGGGGGTACGCGTAACCCTAGGGGTACTTGGAAGGTATGCCAAGGGGTACGTGAATTCTTCAACAAAATATGAATGTAAGTTCATAAACTGTGAAAAGAAAAGCAACAATGCAATATTCAGTGTTGACAGCTGTCATGTTTTGTTTTAGTCATGTTCGGTTTTGTTTTTTGGACACTCACTTCCTGTTTTTGCACGTCCTTGTTTGTTTTGTTCCCATGACTACCCATTAGTTTTCACCTTATCCTCATGTCACGCACCCGTCTCACGTTTTTGCACTCACACACCCGTTTTCACTGATCATATCACTGCTATTTAAGCCTGTCTGTTTCTGTTGTTCGTCCTGGCAACATCACCTTCTACCACCATCTATCACCCTCGATACCTCCACTCTGCTTCTTGTCATGTTTCACAGTTCCATGCCAAGTCAGTTTTGGTTTATAGTTCATAGTTTCTTCAGTCTCTTTATACTTTTTAATTGTCTCGTTTTTTACATTGCCTCTTTGAGTGGTCTCGGGCCATATTGTATACTGCATCATGTTTATATTGTGTTGATTCTGTATATTGTGTGGTTTCTTCTTTTTTTTTAATGCAAAGCACCTCAGGGAAGCAACCTAAATTCCGTTGTACCTGTACCTGCACAATGACAATAAAGATCATCCATTTATTAATTTCTGCTTTTGTGCAAGTCTTTGTTTTCATTAGTCAAGTTTTTTCTGCGTCTTTTGTTTGCTATTTTTTTGTAGTTATAGCGTCAAAATAAAAAGATGTATTTACCTTGACGCCATCTCCGGTCCTCGTATTGACAACAGCTAGATTTTTGTGTGGAAATGTTCCATAAATATTGATTTTATTTTTTGTGAAGAAATGTTTAGAAGTAAGTTGATGAATCCAGATGGATCTCTATTACAATCCCCAAAGAGGGCACTTTAAGTTGATGATTACTTCTATGTGGAGAAATCTTTACTTATAATTGAATCTCTTGTTGATTTTTCAACAAGTTTTTAGTTATTTTTGTACCTTTTTTTCCAAATAGTTCAAGAAAGACCACTACAAATGAGCAAATATTTTGCACTGTTATACAATTTAATAAATCAGAAACTGATGACATAGTGCTGTATTTCACTTCTTTATTTTAACCAAAAATGCTTTGCTATGATTAGTGCAGGGGTCGGGAACCTTTTTGGCTGAGAGAGCAAAGAAGCCCATCCATCCATCCATTTTCTACCGCTTATTCCCTTTTGGGGTCGCGGGGGGCGCTGGCGCCTATCTCAGCTACAATCGGGCGGAAGGCGGGGTACACCCTGGACAAGTCGCCACCTCATCACAGGGCCAACACAGATAGACAGACAACATTCACACACTAGGGACCATTTAGTGTTGCCAATCAACCTATCCCCAGGTGCATGTCTTTGGAGGTGGGAGGGGCCTATCCCCAGGTGCATGTCTTTGGAGGTGGGAGGAGCCTATCCCCAGGTGCATGTCTTTGGAAGTGGGAGGAAGCCGGAGTACCCGGAGGGAACCCACGCAGTCACGGGGAGAACATGCAAACTCCACACAGAAAGATCCCTAGCCTGGATTTGAACCCAGGACTCCAGGAACTTCGTATTGTGAGGCAGACACACTAACCCCTCTGCCACCGTGAAGCCCCGCAAAGAAGCCAAATATTTAAAAAATCTATTTCCCCAAGAGCCATATAATATTTTTTTCTAACACTGAACACAACTAAACGCGTGCATTTTTAAGTAAGACCAACATTTCTAGAGTATAATAGGTTTCTTATTCTTTATAATAACATTGTTATTCTGAAGCTAACTGTGGAGGGGGCGTGGCCTGCGGGGCTTGAGTAATGGCGGCAGCCAAAGGCGGACCCGACCAACGCTGCTTGCAGCTTTAATTATAATTTGAAACTGGATTTTGCATGTCACTATAAAGTTATATAAGCCTTACTTGTTCAATATTCAATGCAAAACTTGTTTGGGTCCCTATTAAAAGGTTAAATAAATAAATAAATGGGTTGTACTTGTATAGCACTTTTCTACCTTCAAGGTACTCAAAGCGCTTTGACACTACTTCCACATTTACCCATTCACACACACATTCACACACTGATGGAGGGAGCTGCCATGCAAGGCGCCAACCAGCACCCATCAGGAGCAAGGGTGAAGTGTCTTGCTCAGGACACAACGGACGTGACGAGGTTGGTACTAGGTGGGATTTGAACCAGGGACCCTCGAGTTGCGCACGGCCACTCTCCCACTACGCTACGCCACGTCATTTGTTCAACCTTGGCCTGCGGCTTTGTTCAGTTTTAAATTGTGGCCCACTCTGTATTTGAGTTTGACACCCCTGCTCTAGAGCCACAGGTTCCCTACCCCTGGATTAGAGGGTACTTGAATTAAAAAAATGCTGACAGGGGGTACATCACTGAAAAAAAGTTTGAGAACCACTGATCTCGGGTATGAGATGCGCTGAGGCGTTTGTGCGTTTGCTCGGGAAGCCAAAAGCGTGCACATGCTTATTCACCGTCTCTTTGTTTAGCGAACATGAGTTTCATATTCCAGACAGTAAGCGCTTCGCTCTGCAGAGGCGAGATAACGCCTCGGCCAAACACTATAATCAACATGCCAGAGAGGTCACTGGCTCACCTAGAAAAACAGCTGCAGAAAAAAAAAAGTTTATCTCTCCCTATCAGCATGTCAGCCACCCTCACCTCCACCTCGCCACCTCCCACCTCGCCTTCCACCACTTTTCCCTCAAAGATTGTTGCCCTTGCCTCCTTCACCTCTATAAGGCTTTGCTGCAGCGTGGCTGTTCCATCGAAAAGTGTGTCAGGACGAACGCCGGAAAAAAAAAACAACGATCTAATCCGGCAACAATAGAAAAACAAAGTGGTGGGAGGAATACCATTTTGCACCTGTCGTTCCCAGTCTTGGCAGGTAATAGCAGGCATTCCGATGGCTGGGGTAAGCTGCCATAACAAATAGCTCGATCTGCCGCACGCCTTCATCTGCACTTTTATCTCGCTCGCAAAACAGAAAAGCCCTGGAATTATGATTAATGGCGGATGATTAATGGCAGCCTTCCCGGTAAGTTTTATTCAGGTGTACTGGAGAGGAGGTTGCCCACTTCTGAGGTCCTCTCCAAGGTTTCTCATAGTCAGCATTGTCACTGGCGTCCCACTGGGTGTGAGTTTTCCTTGCCCTTTTGTGGGTTCTTCCGAGGATGTCGTAGTCGTAATGGTTTGTGCAGTCCTTTGAGACATTTGTGATTTAGGGCTATATAAATAAACATTGATTGATTGGGCATCTTACGACAGTTCCATGCTGGAAATCACTGAAAGTGGCCCATTCTTTCACAAATATTTGTAGAAACAGTCTCCATGCCTAAGTGCTTGATTTTTATGTTCTTTACTGATTTCTTGCAGGGGATTCTCCTTACAGCCAAGGACAGTGCAGTTTTTCCAACCATGGCAACAAAGAAGTGAATTGTATTTATATAGCGCTTTTTCTCTAGTGACTCAAAGCGCTTTACATAGTGAAACCCAATATCTAATTTTTACATTTAATCCAGTGTGGGTGGCACTGGGAGCAGGTGGGTAAAGTGTCTTGCCCAAGGACACAACGGCAGTGACTAGGATGGCGGAAGCGGGGGATTGAACCTGCAACCCTCAAGTTGCTGGCACGGCCGCTCTACCAACCGAGCTTTACTGTAGAAAGTGAGCGGAAAAGACAAAAGCCAAGAAGAATAAGCAGATTGTATTCATTGAATTAAGGAAAGAAATCATGAAAAAAACATGACTGAGGTGTGCTAGGAGTTGTTTTGTTGAAGCAATAAGAGCACATAGCACTGCTAGTTTGCACCACGCTAAAGCAAAATGGGTCGAAAACGCCAAAGAAGGACGTTGGAATAATATCCAAACGGTGGACATTTATCCATAAAAATATAGAGAAGGCGCTGATGGTGTTTGATCGCGAAGTAGTTTAAATAAGATACTGTAGTTGATTTTAGTAGTACAGTAAAGTCTGTGGCAGAGGTCTTCCACAGGGGGTTGTGAAATATTTGGTTGATTACTTAAAAACGTTGTTTAACCCTCCAAACTAGGGTTGTGCAGTATACCAGTACTAGTATAGTATTGCAGTACTAAAGAAGCAAAAATGGTGCAAAACTCTGTCTGAAAAGTACCGGTTCACCATATTTTTTTTTTACAGGCACGATGGCGTGTTGTTGTCCTGTAATGACGTGGCTGGTTTTACGAGCAGGGGAGCATGTTCGGCAGCGCACAATCACAGAGTACAGACGAGGCAGCACAATCCTTGAATGTTTATTTACAAACTAGGAAAAAAAACAGCAATAATATATGTGTCAGTAGAAACAAAGGTTGTACGTTATACCAGTACTAGAAATAGTACCGCGGTACTAATTAATCATATTCGGTACTATACCGCCTCTAAAAAATACCAGTTCCAGGGCATGACGGCGCGTCGTCGTCACGTCGTGACATTACTGGTTTTACGAGCTGAGCAGCATGTTCGGCAGCGCACAATCACAGAGTACTTACAGGCAGACGCAGTGTGTAGAGAGGAAAGGGAGAATGGACGCATTTTTTGCCTAAAAACTAACGATAAAGGTGAAGTTATAAGGAAGAGATGCTTTACGACATGGCTAGCTAGCTTGCGGCTAATGTCCATCCGCAATCGGCAGTGTTTTAGCAACTTCTAAATCACTTATCCTCGCCTCCATGGTGACAATTTAAGTGAGTTTCTTACATGTAACACCGGCGTCCCAATGTTAACAAACGCCATGGGTGGATCTACACCTGACATCCACTGTAATGATACCAAGTACATAAGCGTATCTTGTCGATAGTACTAAGAGTACATCGATATTTTTCATCATCACAAAATATTTTTTCTTTCACATTCATATTCAGCCCTTTGAGACACTAGTGATTTAGGGCTATATAAGTAAACATTGATTGATTGATTGATTGCTATTATGTTTAGGAACTCAGGATATATGCCCCCTGGACACATGAGAACTTAACTTATGACCTTTTTTAAAAGCATTCACAGTCTGTGGTGCCCTGAGTTGGTCAGGGATAGCGTTATTATTATTATTATTATTATTACCAATCTATGATCCTGTAACTACTTGGTATCGGATCAACACCTAAACTAATGTAAAGTATCCAAACAACCGAAGAATACGTTTTTATTACATTTTAACAGAAGTGTAGATAGAACATGTTAAAAACAGAAAATAAGCAGATAATAACAGTAATTGAACAAGTAGATTAATAGTCCATTTTTACAGCTTGTCCTTTATAATTTTGACAAAATAATAGAATGAGAACTGACACATTATGTCCATTATTTTATTTAAGGACACAATTTGTCTTTGATTGCAATAAGAAACATGAGTTTAATGTACCCTAAGATTTTGTGGTCCAAATAAAACCAATAATGCCATTTATGTAGAAAAGTATTTAAATATTTTGGTACCGGTACCAAAATATTGGTATCGAGACAACCCTACTCTACACAAGTTGTCCACACATTGACTTTGACCAACAGAATTTGTCTTTAGGACACAGCAGCTTTTTCCCAAGAAGGCACCTTCCATTCACCTGTCCCTCAACGAAGAAAGCTCCGCCCCTCTCACTGCTGTGCCAATCAGGAGGCTCCGTCTGGGTTCTCTGTGATTGGCGCGGGGCCAATGCTCAGCAAGCAAGCTCATTTTCTTTAAGTGTTTGGATCAGATAAATTGGATCATTTCATAAGCAGGAGCAAAAACGGCTACCCTTCACCTCAGAAAACTTAGTAAACAAAGTACTTTAAAGACAAGTTTCATTTAAGGCACAATTGTTTACAAAACTTACCATGGGAGGGTCCATAAATACGTTGAAGACCCCTGTTTTATTTGATCAAGTATTTGCTATCTAGAAGTGAGTTTTTCTTTGGAAAAGTGAATTATATTTATATAGCGCTTTTCTCTAGTGACCCAAAGCACTTTTACATAGTGAAACCCAATATCTGAGTTACATTTAAAGCAGTGTGGGTGGCACTGGGAGCAGGTGGGTAAAGTGTCTTGCCCAAGGACACAACATCAGTGACTAGGATGGCAGAACCGGGGATCGAACCTGGAACCCTCAAGCTGCTGGCAAGGCCACTCCACCAACCGAGCTACCGTATTTCCTTGAATTGCCGCCGGGTATATAGTATGCACCTGCCTAGAATTACTGCCGGGTCAAACTCGTTTCGCAAAATATTATTTTTATTAGCGCATGTCTAGAATTTCAGCCGGGTCAAACTCGTTTCGCCAAAAAATTAGCATATGCCTAGAATTTCCACCGGGTCAAACTCGTCACGTCACGAGTGACACTTCACCTGTCATCATTTTCAAAATAAAGGAGGCTGATTTCAATCATTTGAAATCGCATAAAGGGAAGAAGATTAAGATCTATTCCGTAGGATTTAAGGTCCAAGCTAATGAATATGCTAAAAAGAACAGTAAGCAGCTATGTTTTATTAATATACCGTAGCTGCGTGTGTCAAATATGAGTCATTAAATGACTCCCGCCTCCTGGTGGTAGAGGGCGCTAGTGATCCTTCTTGCGACTACTCGGCTGCAGAAGAAGTGACAACAAGCAGCAAGAGTTTATTTTTTCCTCTCGCTTGCACTTTTAACATGGAGGATTACATATCTAAAATAAAACAGTTTTCTAAACTGGACTTTCAATGGAAGCAGGAGGTAATAAAGGAAGATCTCCATATAGACTGAAGAAAGATAAGGAAGACTTCTATAAACAAGTTATCGATGCTTTTGATCAGAAGGAGCTGCGCATGGACTTCATTTATAAGTAAAGGTAAGACCATAATAACGTTTTATTTTATTAAATATGCTTTTCATGATGGTATCCTTACATCACACTCAAATTTTTAAGCGCAGGCCTAAATTTACCGCATGCCTTTGGTAAGCGCCATACAACCATACAACCCTAGTTTCTACTGACACAGATAACATAGCTGTTTTATTCTCCCTAGTTTGTAATTAAACATTAAAGAGTTCCTGTCACTTTTTACAGTCTGCCTTCACTAGTGTTTATGTTGGATTGGTGAAACAAAGTCATGTGACCGAGCCCGATGGAAGAAGTCTTCCGCATGAGTAAGGTGACTATGTCTCGAAAAGCAGTAATTTATAGATTATAATTAATACAAAGATGATGTGTCTATGTATAGTCTCATGCATCCAAGTCATTGGCATCTCAGGGAATTCAATCGATCGCAACTGGACTGTTTGGTTTGTCTTAAGAGGCTTCATCAGTTCATGCTCATAGACTTAGATCGGTCAAATCTAGAACTACATCTGAACGATCTAAGCAAATCTAACGTCTTCTAAAGCAAACCAAACAGTCCAGTTACGATCGATTGAATGCCCTGAGATAATGATAGTAAATGGGTTATACTTGTATAGGGTTTTTCTACCTTTAAATTTTAAGGAACTCAAAGCGCTTTGACACTATTTCCACATTCACCTGATGGTACGAGTCTTGCTCAAGGACACGGACGTGACTAGGATGGTAAATGGTGGGAATTGAACCAGGAACCCTCAGGTTGCTGGCACAGCCACTCTCCCAACCGCGCCACGCCGTCCCCATGATGATGTACTCAGGGGTGTCCGAACTTTTTCCACTGAGGGCCGCACATGTAAAAATTTAAACATGCGGGGCCCATTTTGATCATTTTCATTTTCAAACCATAACAAAATATGTGGATTTTTTTTTTTTAATCCTTAGTGCTCCTGGGGAGCATAGAGGGTCTCAGTCACTAAAATATTAAAAATAAGTCAAATTATTTTTATCATTTTTTATTTAATGCTTACAGTACATCTCTATATCAACTTGAGGTTGATATAAAGTAAAACAAATAAAGTTTTATGCCTTTTCTGTCAAAGACAACTTTGTTTTTTTTTAGTAAAACTGATATATGCAGTATTTAGATAGATAGATAGATAGATAGATAGATAGATAGATAGATAGATAGATAGATAGATAGATGGATGGATGGATGGATGGATGGACGGACGGACGGACGGACGGACGGACGGACGGACGGACGGACGGACGGACGGATGGATAGATAGATAGATAGATGGATAGATAGATAGATGGATAGTACTTTATTGATTCCTTCAGGAGAGTTCATTTTATTTAGCAATTAAAGCCCTCAAAGATCAATAATGCAGGACACCATTGATTTTAATTATTTAATATTTTTGAGTAATCACAGTGAAAAGGTAAATGAAATCCTACTAAATACATTTGAGATCTGAAAGGTTCACCGCTCATAAAGTGATGCATTTTTATTATTTTTTTTACTTTTAACACTTAAATTTCATTATCAACTTCCGATATATCTGTCGATTTTAAGTTTTATAGATATGCTCACATTTACAGTAAACCCATAATGAATTCATAAAAAGAACCAAACTTTATTCAAGTTTTTTCTCACCAACAAGTATGTCCTCCATTCACTCTATTACAAAAAAATAAGAGTTTATTGGAAACTCAAGACAACCATGACTTTATGGTCTTTACAAGTGTATGTCAACTTTTGACCACGACTGCAGTTTTCCTAATAAAAACACTCAAGTAGAAGAAGGTTGCATTAAAACTACTGAGACAAATATAATTGATATAAAATATATTATTTTTAAGTATACTTCCTGCTGTGACAAAGGCTGTTCAAAAATTCAACCATATGAGTAAATAGGAGCAAAATCCCTCAAAGGAGGCTCTTTTAAATCCATCCTTACTGTTCTGGTCTCATTTCAGACACTTGCTGGGAGTCTTTAATGGCCTCAGATCCAAACTCGCACCCTAATGAGGCACGGAGGAAAGTGGAAGGGAAAGTGTGAGCCAATTTCATACTTGGAAGGAAAAGGTCAAGGTTTAAGGAACTTCATTTGGTCACAAGACCCAGGGTGTCACTTAAAGAAGGTAATAAAGTCTTTATTTTAAAACCCTTTTTTTTAATTCTATTTTTGGAGACATATGCAATTGTACCACTGATGAAATATATTACATCCATTAGAGATTTGGTTCTGATATTATAATACTGTTATTTAGCTGACTAAAATACATAAATCAATACAAACAAACCCCGTTTCCATATGAGTTGGGAAATTGTGTTTTTCTGCAAATAATAATTAATTTAGTATGTCATGGCTGCAACACGTGCCAAAGTAGTTGGGAAAGGGCATGTTCACCACTGTGTTACATCACCTTTTCTTTTAACAACACTCAATAAACGTTTGGGAACTGAGGAAAGTAATTGTTGAAGCTTTGAAAGTGAAATTCTTTCCCATTCTTGTTTTATGTAGAGCTTCAGTCCTTCAACAGTCCGCTGTCCTATTTTACGCTTCATAATGCGCCACACATTTTCCATGGGAGACAGGTCTGGACTCCACTCTTTTACTTTGAAGTCACGCTGTTGTAACAAGTGGCTTGGCATTGTCTTGCTGAAATAAGCAGGGGCGTCCATGATGACATTGCTTGGATGACAACATATGTTGCTCCAAAACCTGTATGGACCATTCCACATTAATGGTGCCTTCACAGATGTGTAAGTTACCCATGCCTTGGCCACTAATACACCCCCATACCATCGCAAATACTGGCTTTTGAACTTTGTGCCTATAACAATCCGGATGGTTATTTTCCTCTTTGTTCCAGAGGACACCACGTCCACAGTTTCCAAATATAATTTGAAATGTGAACTCGTCGGACCACAGAACACTTTTCCACTTTGCATCAGTCCATCTTAGATGAGCTCGGGCCCAGCGAAGCCGGCGGCGATTCTGGGTGTTGTTGATAAATAGGCTTTGCATTGCATAGTAAAGTTTTAAATTGCACTTACAGATGTAGCAACCAACTGTAGTTACTGACAGTGGTTTTATGAAGTGTTCCTGAGCCCATGTGGTGATATCCTTTATACACTGATGTCGGTTTTTGATGCAGTACCGCCTGAGAGATCAAAGGTCCGTAATATCATCGCTTACGTGCAGTGATTTCTCCAGATTCTCTCAACCTTTTGATGATTTTACGGACCGTAGATGGTAAAATTCCTAAATTCCTTGCAATAGCTCGTTGAGAAATGTTGTTCTAAAACTGTTTGACAATTTGCTTACAAAGTGGTGACCCTCACCCCATCATTGTTTGTGAGTGACTTAGTATTTCATGGAAGCTGTTTTTATAGCCAATCATGGCACCCACCTGTTCCCAATTAGCCTGCACACCTGTGGGATGTTCCAAATAAGTGTTTGATGAGCATTCCTCAACTTTATCAGTATTTATTGCCACCTTTCCCAACTTCATTGTCACGTGTTGCTGGCATCAAATTTTAAAGTTAATGATTATTTGCACAAAATAGATATATATTTATGAGTTTGAACATCAAATATGTTGTCTTTGTAGCATATTCAACTGAATATGGCTTGAAAAGGATTTGCAAATCATTGTATTCTGTTTATATTTACATCTAACACAATTTCCCAACTCATATGGAAACCGGGTTTGTATAATAGTCATTTAGCTGACTAAAATACATACGGATCATGAATCAATACATAAATAAAACAATCGATATGTTTTGGTTTGCTATTTTTCACGTTCAAGTCATACTGTACTAGCACATTTGCATTCAAACCTTGTATATGCAGTCTCCGTAATCGCCCACAATTTAGCAAGGCAGCATTATAAATGTGGTCACTGCTAACAAACGTATAAATAATACACATAACTATCGATGTCCGATGATATCGGTCGGCCGATATTATCACAACAGCAACAAGAGTGTGTTGATGCCGGTGCTGGAGCCGTAGCTAACAAGGGAGCTCGCTGGGTGACTGACTAACGACACCATGTCTATGGTTTAGGGTGAAGGTCGAGAACCTTTTTGGCTGAGAGAGCCATGCAAGCCAAATATTTTCAAATGTATTTCTGTGAGAGCCATATCATATTTTTTCAACACTGAATACAACTAAATGTGTGCATTCCATTCTAATGAAATATGAGGAAAGTATGGACCTCTCAGAATAATTCTGGTTGTGCTTACCGACCTTGAAGCGGTTTTATTTGGTGAATGGTGAAACGATAAGTGTGACCAGTCACACATAATAGATACGTGTGGACTGCACCATGATGGCAATATGACTCAAGTAAACAACACCAAAATGTCTCCGCTCGGGATGGTCTCCTGCTGGCCCCACTATGGACTGGACTCTTACTATTACGTTAGATCCACTATGGATTGGAATCTCACTATTATGTTAGATCCACTATGGACTGGACTCTCACACTATTATGTTAGATCCACTATGGACTGGACTCTCACACTATTATGTTAGATCCACTATGGACTGGACTCTCACTATTATGTTAGATCCACTATGGACTGGACTCTTACTATTACGTTAGATCCACTATGGACTGGACTCTCACTATTATGTTAGATCCACTATGGACTGGACTCTCACACTATTATGTTAGATCCACTATGGACTGGACTCTCACACTATTATGTTAGATCCACTAAGGACTGGACTCTCACACTATTATGTTAGATCCACTATGGACTGGACTCTCACACTATTATGTTAGATCCACTATGGACTGGACTTTCACACTATTATATCAGATCCACTATGGACTGGACTCTCACACTATTATGTTAGATCCACTATGGACTGGACTCTCACACTATTATGAAGGAGCCACTATGGACTGGACTCTCACACTATTATGTTAGATCTACTATAGACTGGACTCTCACACTATTATGTTAGATCCACTATGGACTGGACTCTCACACTATTATGTTAGATCCACTATGAACTGGGCTCTCACACTATTATGTTAGATCCACTAAGGACTGGACTCTCACACTATTATGTTAGATCCACTATGGACTGGACTCTCACACTATTATGTTAGATCCACTATGGACTGGACTTTCACACTATTATATCAGATCCACTATGGACTGGACTCTCACACTATTATGTTAGATCCACTATGGACTGGACTCTCACACTATTATGTTAGATCCACTATGGACTGGACTCTCACTATTATGTTAGATCCACTATGGACTGGACTCTTACTATTACGTTAGATCCACTATGGACTGGACTCTCACTATTATGTTAGATCCACTATGGACTGGACTCTCACACTATTATGTTAGATCCACTATGGACTGGACTCTCACACTATTATGTTAGATCCACTAAGGACTGGACTCTCACACTATTATGTTAGATCCACTATGGACTGGACTCTCACACTATTATGTTAGATCCACTATGGACTGGACTTTCACACTATTATATCAGATCCACTATGGACTGGACTCTCACACTATTATGTTAGATCCACTATGGACTGGACTCTCACACTATTATGAAGGAGCCACTATGGACTGGACTCTCACACTATTATGTTAGATCTACTATAAACTGGACTCTCACACTATTATGTTAGATCCACTATGGACTGGACTCTCACACTATTATGTTAGATCCACTATGAACTGGGCTCTCACACTATTATGTTAGATCCACTATGGACTGGACTCTCACACTATTATGTTAGATCCACTATGGACTGGACTCTCACACTATTATGTTAGATCCACTATGGACTGGACTCTCTCACTATTATGTTAGATCCACTATGGACTGGACTCTCACACTATTATGTTAGATCTACTATAGACTGGACTCTCACACTATTATGTTAGATCCACTATGGACTGGACTCTCACACTATTATGTTAGATCCACTATGAACTGGGCTCTCACACTATTATGTTAGATCCACTATGGACTGGACTCTCACAATATTATGTTAGGTCCACTATGGACTGGACTCTCACACTATTATGTTAGATCCACTATGAACTGGGCTCTCACACTATTATGTTAGATCCACTATGGACTGGACTCTCACACTATTATGTTAGATCCACTATGGACTGGACTCTCACACTATTATGTTAGATCCACTATGAACTGGGCTCTCACACTATTATGTTAGATCCACTATGGACTGGACTCTCACACTATTATGTTAGGTCCACTATGGACTGGACTCTCACACTATTATGTTAGATCCACTATGGACTGGACTCTCACGATTATGTTAGATCCACTATGGACTGGACTCTCACACTATTATGTTAGATCCACGATGGACTGGACTTTCGCAATATTATTGGGGGTGGGGGTCCCCCACATCTTCGGTCCTCTCCAAGGTTTCTCATTGTCATCCAACTGGGTTGAGTTTTTCCTTGCCTATATGTGGGATCTGAACCGAAGATGTCGTTGTGGCTTGTGCAGCCCTTTGAGACACTTGTGAGTTAGGGCTGTATAAATAAACATTGATTGATAAACATTGAAAATGGGATCTGTTCCATTGAAAATGTAGAACATTACACACGGCGCTCAAAAATCCATCAAAATGTTTTAGTACGACTTTGGTAAGCTATGAAGACTTGATGGTCTGTACTGTACTTCAACAAATAAGTATTATAATGGTGTGTGTTAAAGGGAAGACATTATTTTCGCAATATTATGCAAAAGCAACGTTTCCTACCTTCTGGTGCCTGCTGATCTGTATTTGGGATCTGCATGAGTCCTGAAAATTGGCGCGAGTCCGCCTTTGTAGTCCTTGACGACGGTCGAAAAGCGGCTGGAAGATGATCTGTAAAACATAATATATGCGTTTTGACCAAAGAACCGGTATCATATGTTATAAAGACCAGTGTTTTTGCAACATTTTTTGAGGAAAGGCACATTTTTTGCGTTGAAAAATTTCCGAGGCTCACCGCCGGCAGAAATCAGTAAAAAACGAAACTCAGTTGACAGTAAGAAGTCGTCGCAATATATATGCACACATACATATATATATATATATATATAATTGTTTTATTTTTATTTACTTATTTAAAAAAAAAATTATGAATCGATTTTAAGTAGAGATGAGTGGAAATTGCGATTTGGAAGTGAATTAATTTCATTGTGCATCACAAGAGGAAACACAAAGTAATCATGGACCTGGATGACAAAACTCTGCAATTAAGTGATCCATTCATCCATCCATTTTCTACCGCTTGTCCCTTTTGCGGTCACGGGGGGCCCTGTAGCCTATCTCAGCTGCATTCGGGCGGAAGGCGGTGTACACCCTGGACAAGACGCCATCTCATCGCAGGGCCAACACAGATAAACAGACAACATTCACACACTAGGGACCATTTTAGTGTTGCCAATCAACCTATCCCCAGGTGCATGTCTTTGGAGGTGGGAGGGGCCTATCCCCAGGTGCATGTCTTTGGAGGTGGGAAGAAGCCGGAGTACCCGGACGGAACCCACGCAGTCACGGGGAGGACATGCAAACTCCACACAGAAAAATCCTGAGCCCAGGATCGAACCCAGGACTACTCAGGACATTCTTATTGCCCAAATTAAGTGATCAAAATAATAATTTTACATTCCTTAACCCACAAGGTGTATGCAAGGAATCGGGCTCCAGTTCTGTATCAATCAATCACAATTGCGTTATATAGCCCTTAATCACAAGTGCATCAATAAGGTCACACCAAGTGGGGTACGGATTATCAAGTCTGGCCATGGAAAGGAGGCGTTCAAGTGCAGTTGTTTATATACAGTCTATTCGAAAACTAATTGATCCATCCATCCATTCAAACATTTTGTACTGCTTATTCCCTTCAGGGTCGCGGGAGGCGACAATCAGCTACAATCGGACGATGGAAAATGATTGTCAGACTCATTTTGTGAGGCAAAAATATATTAAAAATGACTTTTTTAGTGAAATTTCGCTCGTATGGATGCTAGGGGTCAGTATAAATGTGGTTGAAAATGATAAATCTAATCCATTATTATTATTATTATTACAAGTGCGAACCGGATTGAAATGTACGCATGTTCTACTGTTGTAAGTTGGTCCGTTTAGAGCGAGCTGTGCAACGGAGCAGTGATCTACATGGACACTGAGCATTTGTCATCCATCAACTAGAGAGGACGGCGTCCTGTCATCACCTCACGGGGGCTGTCAATTTCATTATTTCTCTCTCTCGCTGTCTCCTGCGCTTACTGCCTGTCTTTCATCTCATCTTGGGTCTGGCACTGACCTAAATATCTCCTGCGGCATGTGATGAGTTTACGTAATGGGGAAGCGAGAGAGGTCACAGAGGGGTGTAGACAATCACAAACACACACAATTCGTATATCCCATCATTCCCACACAACACACACACACACACACACACACACACACACACACACACACACACACACACTTCAGAGTGTTGCGGACATTTTTGAGGAGGAGGTGGAAGTAATCTCCCATGAATATTCCATCCCAGCAGTAGCAAGCCGTTTTAATTATCAGCTCCTCCCAGGCCCTGGGTGAGGTCTACCCCGGGTAAATTAGCCTCAGAAAACACCCTGTCTTCAACTCAGCCATATTCAATATTATGTCAAACAGAGTTCAGCAGTCACCAAGAACACACACCAGGAAGACATAGTGTAGTGTGTGCTCGCCGCTGTTGGCGAGTCCCCGCAATGTATGTACATGCACGTTGGTGTGTATTGGGGAGTCCCCACTATGTATGTACATGCACGTTGGTGTGTATTGGGGAGTCCCCACTATGTATGTACGTGCACGTTGGTGTGTATTGGCGAGTCCCCACGATGTATGTACGTGCACGTTGGTGTGTATTGGCGAGCCCCCACTATGTATGTACATGCACGTTGGTGTGTATTGGCAAGTCCCCACTATGTATGTACGTGCACGTTGGTGTGTATTGGCGAGTCCCCACTATGTATGTACGTGCACGTTGGTGTGTATTGGCGAGTCCCCGCGATGTATGTACATGCACGTTGGTGTGTATTGGCGAGTCCCCACTATGTATGTACATGCACGTTGGTGTGTATTGGCGAGTCCCCACTATGTATGTACATGCACGTTGGTGTGTATTGGCGAGTCCCCACGATGTATATACGTGCACGTTGGTGTGTATTGGCGAGTCCCCACTATGTATGTACGTGCACGTTGGTGTGTATTGGGGAGTCCCCACTATGTATGTACATGCACGTTGGTGTGTATTGGGGAGTCCCCACTATGTATGTACGTGCACGTTGGTGTGTATTGGCGAGTCCCCACGATGTATGTACGTGCACGTTGGTGTGTATTGGCGAGCCCCCACTATGTATGTACATGCACGTTGGTGTGTATTGGCAAGTCCCCACTATGTATGTACGTGCACGTTGGTGTGTATTGGCGAGTCCCCACTATGTATGTACGTGCACGTTGGTGTGTATTGGCGAGTCCCCGCGATGTATGTACATGCACGTTGGTGTGTATTGGCGAGTCCCCACTATGTATGTACATGCACGTTGGTGTGTATTGGCGAGTCCCCACTATGTATGTACATGCACGTTGGTGTGTATTGGCGAGTCCCCACGATGTATATACGTGCACGTTGGTGTGTATTGGCGAGTCCCCACTATGTATGTACATGCACGTTGGTGTGTATTGGCGAGTCCCCACGATGTATATACGTGCACGTTGGTGTGTATTGGCGAGTCCCCACGATGTATGTACGTGCACGTTGGTGTGTATTGGCGAGCCCCCACTATGTATGTACATGCACGTTGGTGTGTATTGGCAAGTCCCCACTATGTATGTACGTGCACGTTGGTGTGT